>NC_069499.1:42856164-43156164 GCF_027579735.1 Bombina bombina | reverse complement strand
GGCTGTGTAGAAGACCTACATACCATGGGAGTGATCCGCCCTGTTCCGAAAGCAGAACAAGGACAAGGGTTTTACTCCAATATGTTTGTGGTTCCCAAAAAGGAGGGAACCTTCAGACCAATCTTAGATCTCAAGATCCTAAACCAATTCCTCAGAGTCCCATCCTTCAAGATGGAGACCATTCGGACTATTTTACCAATGATCCAGGAGGGTCAATATATGACCACCGTGGACTTAAAGGATGCGTATCTACACATCCCTATTCTCAGAGATCATCAACAGTTCCTCAGGTTTGCCTTTCTGGACAGGCATTACATATTTGTGGCTCTTCCCTTCGGGTTGGCCACGGCTCCCAGAATTTTCACAAAGGTGCTAGGGTCCCTTCTGGTGGTCCTAAGGCCGCGGGGCATAGCAGTGGCGCCTTATCTAGATGATATCTTAATTCAAGCGTTGAATTTCCAACTAGCCAAGTCTCATACGGACATCGTGTTGGCCTTTCTAAGATCTCATGGGTGGAAGGTGAACGTAAAAAAGAGTTCTCTTTCCCCTCTCACAAGAGTTTCATTCCTAGGGGCTCTGATAGACTCGGTGGACATGAAAATATTTCTGACGGAGGTCAGGAAATCAAAAATTTTAGCCACCTGCCGAGCTCTTCATTCCATTCCTCGGCTGTCAGTGGCTTAGTATATGGAGGTAATCGGACTAATGGTAGCGGCAATGGACATAGTTCCGTTTGCTCGCTTACATCTCAGACCACTGCAACTATGCATGCTCAGACAGTGGAATGGGGATTATGCAGATTTATCTCCTCAGATAAATCTGGATCAGGAGACCAGAGATTCTCTTCTTTGGTGGTTGTCACAGGATCACCTGTCCCAGGGAATGTGTTTCCGCAGGTTTATAGTGACGACAGACGCCAGCCTACTGGGCTGGGGTGCATTCTGGAATTCCCTGAAAGCACAGGGTTTGTGGACTCAGGAGGAGGCCCTCCTACCGATAAATATTCTAGGACTGAGAGCGATATTCAATGCTCTTCAGGCGTGGCCTCAGCTAGCTTCGGCCACATTCATCAGATTTCAGTTGGAGAACATCACGACTGTCGCTTATATCAATCATCAGGGGGGAACAAGTAGTTCCCTAGTGATGATAGAAGTTTCCAGAATAATCCGATGGGCAGAGACTCACTCTTGCCATCTATCAGCAATCTATATCCCAACGGTAGAGAACTGGGAGGCAGATTTTCTAAGTTGTCAGATTTTTCATCCGGGGGAGTGGGAACTCCATCCGGAGGTGTTTGCTCAACTGATTCAGCTATGGGGCACACCATGGATCTGATGGCGTCTCGTCAGAACGCCAAACTTTCTTGTTACGGGTCCAGGTCAAGGGATCCTCAGGCAGTACTGATAGATGCTCTAGCAGTACCCTGGTCGTTCAACCTGGCTTATGTGTTTCCACCATTCCCTCTCCTTCCGCGTCTGATTGCCAGAATCAAACAGGAGAGAGCTTTGGTGATTTTGATAGCACCTGCGTGGCCACACAGGATTTGGTATGCAGACCTGGTGGACATGTCTTCTCTTTCACCATGGACTCTACCGCTGAGACAGGACCTTTTGATTCAAGGTCCGTTCAAGCATCCAAATCTAATTTCTCTGCGGCTTACTGCTTAGAGATTGAACGCTTGATTTTATCAAAGCGGGGTTTCTCTGAGTCGGTCATAGATACCTTGATTCAGGCTCGAAAGCCTGTCACCAGGAAAATCTATCATAAGATATGGCGTAAATATCTTTATTGGTGCGAATCCAAAGGCTACTCATGGAGTAAGATCAGGATTCCTAGGATTTTGTCCTTTCTCCAAGAAGGATTGGAGAAGGGATTGTCAACTAGTTTCTTAAAAGGACATGTATCTGCTTTGTCTATTCTATTGCACAAGCGTCTGGCAGATGTCCCAGACATTCAGGCGTTCTGTCAGGCTTTAGTTAGAATCAAGACTGTGTTTAAACCTGTTGCTCCGCCATGGAGTTTGAATTTAGTTCTTAAAGTTCTTCAAGGGGTTCCGTTTGAAACCATGCATTCCATAGATATTAAGCTTCTATCTTGGAAAGTTCTGTTTGTAGTTGCTATCTCTTCAGCTTGAAGAGTTTATGAACTATCTGCATTACAATGCGACTTGCCTTATCTTGTTTTCCATGCTTATAAGGTGGTTTTGCGTACCAAACCTGGATTCCTTCCTAAGGTTGTTACTAACAGGAATATCAATCAGGAAATTGTTGTTCCTTCTCTGTGTCCTAATCCTTCTTCTAAGAAGGAACGTCTGTTGCACAACTTGGACGTTGTTCGTGCTTTGAAGTTTTATTTGCAAGCAACCAAAGATCTCCGTCAAACATCTTCTTTGTTTGTTGTCTATTCTGGAAAGCATAGAGGTCAAAAGGCTACGGCTACCTCTCTTTCCTCTTGGCTGAAAAGCATCATCCATTTGGCATATGAGACTGCTGGACAGCAGCCTCCCGAAAGGATTACAGCTCACTCTTCTAGAGCGGTGGCTTCCACATGGGCTTTTAAAAATGATGCTTCTGTTGAACAAATTTGTAAGGCTGCGACTTGGTCTTCGCTTCATACCTTTTCCAAATTTTATACTTTTGCTTCTTTGGAGGCTATTTTTGGGAGAAAGGTTCTGCAAGCAGTGGTGCCTTCCGTTTAAGTTCCTGTCTTGTCCCTCCCTTCATCCGTGTCCTAAAGCTTTGCTATTGGTATCCCACAAGTAAGGATGAAACTGTGGACTCGGTACATCTTGCAAAAGAAAACAAAATTTATGCTTACCTGATAAATTTCTTTCTTTTGCGATGTACCAAGTCCACGGCCCACCCTGTCTATTCAAGACAGATAGTATTTTTTATTGAAAACTTCAGTCACCTCTGCACCTTATAGTTTCTCCTTTTTCTTCCTAAGCCTTCAGTTGAATGACTGGGGGGTGGAGTTAAGGGAGGAGCTATATAGACAGCTCTGCTGTGGGTGCTCTCTTTGCCACTTCCTGTAGGGAAGGATACTATCCCACAAGTAAGGATGAAACCGTGGACTCGGTACATCGCAAAAGAAAGAAATTTATCAGGTAAGCATAAATTTTGTTTTATCCAATGAAAACTTTCAAATCAGATTTTAAATTGATCTAATTGGGTTTGCCTAAATCAAGAGTAAAAATCCAGAACACCTCCCGCTTAAGGAGTTCTGCCACTCTATCACAACCTTGGTTACTCTTAGGAACATGATCTATTGCCTGAAATTCAAAGACAGTATCTGGTTGAACATTGTGTAATGCAAAATGTTTAGAACTGGGGTTTTAGGTGGAGACACAGTGAGAGATAATAAATGTTCCCTAATTCTGTCCTTCAACATTCTAGTAGTACTCCCTACATATTGTTTATGACATAACCTACAGTTGATAACATATTTAACAAATGTACGGCTAGATTTAGAGTTTTGTCGGTAAGGACCCGTGTAGCTAACGCTGGCTTTTTTCTGGCTGCACCATAAAAATAACTCTGGTATTGAGAGTCCACATAAAGGCTGCGTTAGGCTCCAAAAAAGGAGCGTAGAGCATATTTAACGCAACTGCAACTCTCGATACCAGAGTTGCTTACGGAAGCGGCCAGCCTCAAAAACGTGCTCGTGCACGATTCCCCCATAGGAAACAATGGGGCAGTTTGAGCTGAAAAAAAACCTAACACCTGCAAAAAAGCCACGTTCAGCTCCTAACGCAGCCCCATTGTTTTCTATGGGGAAACACTTCCTACGTCTGCACCTAACACTCTAACATGTACCCCGAGTCTAAACACCCCTAACCTTACACTTATTAACCCTTAATCTGTCGCCCCCGCTATCGCTGACCCCTGCATATTATTATTAACCCCTAATCTGCTGCTCCGTAAACCGCCGCTACTTACATTATCCCTATGTACCCCTAATCTGCTGCCCCTAACACCGCCGACCCCTATATTATATTTATTAACCCCTAATCTGCCCCCTCAACGTCGCCTCCACCTGCCTAAACTTATTAACCCCTAATCTGCCGACCGGACCTGAGCGCTACTATAATAAAGTTATTAACCCCTAATCCGCCTCACTAACCCTATAATAAATAGTATTAACCCCTAATCTGCCCTCCCTAACATCGCCAACACCTAACTTCAATTATTAACCCCTAATCTGCCGACTGGAGCTCACCGCTATTCTAATAAATGTATTAACCCCTAAAGCTAAGTCTAACCCTAACACTAACACCCCCCTAACTTAAATATAATTTAAATCTAACGAAATAAATTAACTCTTATTAAATAAATTATTCCTATTTAAAGCTACTTACCTGTAAAATAAATCCTAATATAGCTACAATATAAATTATAATTATATTATAGCTATTTTAGGATTAATATTTATTTTACAGGTAACTTTGTATTTATTTTAACCAGGTACAATAACTATTAAATAGTTAAGAACTATTTAATAGCTAAAATAGTTAAAATAATTACAAAATTACCTGTAAAATAAATCCTAACCTAAGTTACAATTAAACCTAACACTATACTATCATTAAATTAATTAAATAAAATACCTACAATTACCTACAATTAAACCTAACACTACACTATCAATACATTAATTAAATACAATACCTAAAAATAACTACAATGAAATAAACTAACTAAAGTACAAAAAATAAAAAAGAACTAAGTTACAAAAAATAAAAAAATATTTACCAACATAAGAAAAATCTTACAACAATTTTAAACTAATTACACCTACTCTAAGCCCCCTAATAAAATAACAAAGCCCCCCAAAATAAAAAATGCCCTACCCTATTCTAAATTACTAAAGTTCAATGCCCTTTTACCTTACCAGCCCTGAACTGGGCCCTTTGCGGGGCATGCCCCAAAGAATTCAGCTCTTTTGCCTGTAAAAAAAAACATACAATACCCCCCCCTAACATTACAACCCACCACCCACATACCCCTAATCTAACTCAAACCCCCATTAAATAAACCTAACACTAAGCCCCTGAAGATCTTCCTACCTTGTCTTCACCTCACCGGGTATCACACCGATCCATCCTGGCTCCGATATCTTCATCCAACCCAAGAGGGGGCTAGACATCCATCATCCGATGGCTGAAGAAGTCCAGAAGAGGGTCCAAAGTCTTCATCCTATCCGGGAAGAAGAGTAGATCCGGACCGGCAACCATCTTCTTCCAAGCGGCATCTTCTATCTTCATCCGATGAGGACCGGCTCCATCCTGAAGACCTCCACCGCGGACCCATCTTCATCCGGCGACGTCCAACTGAAGAATGACGGTTCCTTTAAGGGACGTCATCCAAGATGGCGTCCCTCGAATTCCGATTGGCTGATAGGATTCTATCAGCCAATCGGAATTAAGGTAGGAATATTCTGATTGGCTGATGGAATCAGCCAATCAGAATCAAGTTCAATCCGATTGGCTGATCCAATCAGCCAATCAGATTGAGCTCGCATTCTATTGGCTGTTCCGATCAGCCAATAGAATGCAAGCTCAATCTGATTGGAAGATCTTCAGGGGCTTAGTGTTAGGTTTATTTAAGGGGGGTTTGGGTTAGATTAGGGGTATGTGGGTGGTGGGTTGTAATGTTGGGGGGGGGTATTGTATGTTTTTTTTTACAGGCAAAAGATCTGAATTCTTTGGGGCATGCCCCGCAAAGGGCCCTGTTCAGGGCTGGTAAGGTAAAAGAGCTTTGAACTTTAGTAATTTAGAATAGGGTAGGGCATTTTTTATTTTGGGGGGCTTTGTTATTTTATTTGGGGCTTAGAGTAGGTGTAATTAGTTTAAAATTTTTGTAAGATTTTTCTTACGTTTGTAAATATTTTTTTATTTTTTGTAACTTAGTTCTTTTTTATTTTTTGTACTTTAGTTAGTTTATTTCATTGTAGTTATTTTTAGGTATTGTATTTAATTAATGTATTGATAGTGCAGTGTTAGGTTTAATTGTAGGTAATTGTAGGTATTTTATTTAATTCATTTAATGATAGTATAGTGTTAGGTTTAATTGTAACTTAGGTTAGGATTTATTTTACAGGTAATTTTGTAATTATTTTAACTATTTTAGCTATTAAATAGTTCTTAACTATTTAATAGCTATTGTACCTGGTTAAAATAAATACAAAGTTACCTGTAAAATAAATATTAATCCTAAAATAGCTATAATATAATTATAATTTATATTCTAGCTATATTAGGATTTATTTTACAGGTAAGTATTTAGCTTTAAATAGGAATAATTTATTTAATAAGAGTTAATTTATTTCGTTAGATTTAAATTATATTTAAGTTAGGGGGGTGTTAGTGTTAGGGTTAGACTTAGCTTTAGGGGTTAATACATTTATTAGAATAGCGGTGAGCTCCAGTCGGCAGATTAGGGGTTAATAATTGAAGTTAGGTGTCGGTGATGTTAGGGAGGGCAGATTAGGGGTTAATACTATTTATTATAGGGTTAGTGAGGCGGATTAGGGGTTAATAACTTTATTATGATAGCGGTGCGGTCGGCTCGGCAGATTAGGGGTTAATAAGTGTAGGCAGGTGGAGGCGACATTGTGGGGGGCAGATTAGGGGTTAATAAATATAATATAGGGGTCGGCGGTGTTAGGGGCAGCAGATTAGGGGTACATAGCTATAATGTAGGTGGCGGCTCTTTGCGGTCGGCAGATTAGGGGTTAATTATTGTAGGTAGCTGGCTGCAACGTTGTGGGGGGCAGGTTAGGGGTTAATAAATATAATATAGGGGTCGGCGGTGTTAGGGGCAGCAGATTTGGGGTACATAAGGATAACATAGGTGGCGGTCGGCAGATTAGGGGTTAAAAAAATGTAATCGAGTAGCGGCGATGTGGGGGGGCCTCGGTTTAGGGGTACATAGGTAGTTTATGGGTGTTAGTGTACTTTAGAGTACAGTAGTTAAGAGCTTTATGAACCGGCGTTAGCCCAGAAAGCTCTTAACTACTGACTTTTTTCTGCGGCTGGAGTTTTGTCGTTAGAATTCTAACGCTCACTTCAGACACGACTCTAAATACCGGAGTTAGAAATATCCCATTGGAAAGATAGGATACGCAATTGACGTAAGGGGATCTGCGGTATGGAAAAGTTGCGGCTGAAAAGTGAGCGTTAGACCCTTTTTTGAGTGACTCCAAATACCGGAGGTAGCCTAAAACCAGCGTTAGGAGCCTCTAACGCTGGTTTTCACGGCTACCACCAAACTCCAAATCTAGGCCATAGAATTTTAGTTCAAGTAATAATTGAACTCGAGTCTCGAGTTGTAAAACTAGCTGATATAACAACAAATTCACAACTTTTGCAAGGTCTAGTACCACATCTGAAAAAACCTCTTGTCAGCCAAGTATTAGATTTCAAATTACTTTAACTGAAATCCCTAAACAAATTATAACCTATAGTTTTAGTCCTTCTAAATACAAATTTCACGTTCTTGATTACATCCTGTTCTAATAAAGTATCTTTCCCCAATATTGGTAAGTATTCTCTGTTAATGGAACAGATATCTCAAAACTGTTAACTATAACGTGTATTGAAACAAACAGTCTTCCATAAGTAATCAGTTTTCTTTTGTTTGTCCTTTAATAGGTCACTTCTATTTAGTAATACTACTTCATTCAAAAACTTCTCTATTATATCCTCTAGCTATTAACTTATCCGTCAATTCTATAGCTTGTCTAATATAGTTTTTCAAAGTCATACAGTTTCTCCTCAATCTCATATATTGTCCTTTGGTGATAGCTTTATTAGTATGTTTTGGTTGATGTGAGTGCTCTTAAAATTGTATTACCTGTGAGGGGCTTACGATACTCTATTGCCTTTGTTAAGTATCTCATATCCTACACTAATACCAAGCATACAGAATTCATAAAGACTATATTGCCTTTGTGAGTATCTCATCTCCTACACTAACACCAGGCATACGAAATTCATAAAGACTCTATTGCCTTTGTGAAGTATCTCATATCCTACACTAATACCAAGCATACAGAATTCAGAAAGACACTACCACCAAACATATGGTATTCATAAAGACTCTATTGCCTGTGTGAAGTATCCCATCTCCTACATGGACACCAGGCATATGAAATTCATAAAGACTCTATTGCCTTTGTGAAGTATCTCATATCCTACACTAATACCAAGCATACAGAATTCAGAAAGTCACTACCACCAAGCATATGGAATTCATAAAGACTCTATTGCCTGTGTGAAGTATCCCATCTCCTACATGGACACCAGGCATATGAAATTCATAAAGACTCTATTGCCTTTGTGAAGTATCTCATATCCTACACTAATACCAAGCATACAGAATTCAGAAAGTCACTACCACCAAACATATGGTATTCATAAAGACTCTATTGCCTGTGTGAAGTATCCCATCTCCTACATGGACACCAGGCATACGAAATTCATAAAGACTCTATTGCCTGTGGGAAATATCTCATTTCCTACACTAACACCAAACATATGGAATTCATAAAGGCTCTATTGCTTGTGTGAAGTTTCTCATCTCCTACATTAAAGGGGCAGTAAACTTACAAACTAATGTTATATACTGTAATATTGCACATAGTGCAGAATTATATAACATTAGCTTACCAGCAAATGTATATATTAAAGTATTGCAGAATTTTTTTACCAGAACGCCACTCCTTGCTCTACTGAGCAGGTCTGGTTTTTTACACAGCACATCGTGGCAACACTGTCTAGTCACAATTAGTGATGTCACAAATCTAAAATTTTGCGTTCGCAAACGGCGAACGCGAACTTCCGCAAAAGTTTGCGAACCGGCGAACCGGGCGAACCGCCATAGACTTCAATAGGCAGGTGAATTTTAAAACCCACAGGGACTCTTTCTAGCCACAAAAGTGATGGAAAAGTTGTTTCAAGGGTACTAACACCTGGACTGTGGCATGCCGGAGGGTGATCCATGGCAAACTCCCATGGAAAATTACATAGTTGATGCAGAGTCTGGTTTTAATCCATAAAGGGCATAAATCACCTAACATTCCTAAATTGTTTGGAATAATGTGCTTTAAAACATCAGGTATGATGTTGTATCGTTCAGGTAGTGTAAAGTTTTTTTTTTTTTTTAAATGTACACTACTGTTTTAGCAGATATGACTTGCACTGGTGTGACACTGTGCCCTGGCAGGACCTGGAACGCACACGTGTGAGGGAAACTGACTGCTATTATTTCACAGTAAAAAAAGGTTGTTTTTTTTTAAATGTATGTACTCTACTGTTTTAGTAGATATGACTTGCACTGGTGTGACACTGTGCCCTGGCAGGACCTGGAGCGCACACGTGTGAGGGAAACTGACTGCTATTATTTCACAATAAAAAAGATTGTTTTTTTAAATGTACACTACTGTTTTAGCAGATATGACTTGCACTGGTGTGACACTGTGCCCTGGCAGGACCTGGAACGCACACGTGTGAGGGAAACTGACTGCTATTATTTCACAGTAAAAAAAGGTTGTTTTTTTTAAATGTATGTACACTACTGTTTTAGTAGATATGACTTGCACTGGTGTCACACTGTGCCCTGGCAGGACCTGGAGCGCACACGTGTGAAGGAAACTGACTGCTATTATTTCACAGTAAAAAAAAGGTTTTTTTTTTTTTTTTAAATGTACACTACTGTTTTAGCAGATATGACTTGCACTGGTGTCACACTGTGCCCTGGCAGGACCTGAAACGCACACGTGTGAAGGAAACTGACTGCTATTATTTCAAATTAAAAAAAGTTTTTTTTGTTTTTTTTTAAATGTACACTACTGTTTTAGCAGATATGACTTGCACCCTGGCAGGACCTGAAACGCACACGTGTGAAGGAAACTGACTGGCTGCTATTATTTCAAATTAAAAAAAGTTTTTTTTTTTTTTTTAAATGTACACTACTGTTTTAGCAGATATGACTTGCACTGGTGTCACACTGTGCCCTGGCAGGACCTCAAACGCACACGTGTGAAGGAAAATGACTGCTATTATTTCAAATTAAAAAAGTTTTTTTTTTTTTTTTTAAATGTACACTACTGTTACACCAGATATGAGTGGTGGCACTGGGCAAGTGGGCACAGTATACGCTGTGACCCTGAGCTGGCAGACAGGCTGCAATTAGATTACACAGGAAAAAAAAAAAGCAGACTGATTTTCTAGCCCTAAAAAGGGCTTTTTGGGGTGCTGTCCTTACAGCAGAGATCAGATGAGTCCTTCAGGACTGTAGTGGACATTGAATACACTAGCCTAGCTATCGATTTCCCTATTAAATCACCAGCAGCTACACTGTCCCTCCTCTCACTAAGAATGCAGGCTCCGAATGAATCTAAAATGGATGCTGTCCAGGAGGTGGGAGGGTCTGGGAGGGAGTGTCTGCTGCTGATTGGCTGGAATGTGTCTTGTGACTGTGAGCTACAGGGTCAAAGTTTACTCAATGATGATGAATAGGGGGCGGATCGAACATCGCATATGTTCGCCGTCCGCTGCGAATGCGAACATGCTATGTTCGCTGCGAACTATTCGCGGCAGAACTGTTCGCGACATCACTAGTCACATTGTGCCCGGTTGCGCCATTAAAATGAATGTAGCTTATACCGCTCTGGTCTAGTAGCGGGAGCGAGCTACATTCATTTTAATGGCGCGACCGGGCACACTGTGACTAGACAGTGTTGCCTCAATGCGCTGTGTCAAAAACCAGACCCGCTCAGTAGAGCAAGGAGTGGTGTTCTGGTAAAATTAACTTTTACATAAAAAATTTCTGCAATACTTTAATGTATACATCTGCCGGTAAGCTAATGTTATATAATTCTGCACTATGTGCAGAGTTATAACATTAGTTTGCAAGTTTACTGCCCATTTAATGCTAAGCATAAGGAATTCATAAGACTCTATTGCCTGTGTGAAGTATCTAATCTCCTACAATAATGCCACGCATATAGAATTTATGAAGACTCTATATTGCCTGTGTGAAGTATCTAATCTCCTGCAATAATGCCAAGCATATAGAAGTCATAAAGACACTATTACCCTATTCATTATTTATTTGTGCCATTTAGTGCATATACCTGAAAACACTTCACAGCTCTCTTTTTAAATTATTATTTTTTTTTATCCAACTTTCCTACATTCCACCCTTTTTATAATGAAACTGTTGCAATCTTCAACATAAACTAACACTCTAAAAAGTGCTGTTAACTAATTAATAAACATAAACACACAGTAACACAAGTGACTTGGCAAAATCAAGCATGAATTGTTTAACTGTAGGTTTGAAGTCTTCTCAGCCAAGAAATGTCTCAGAGCTGCAGATGACTAAAGCCGAGATGGGCAGTACTTTGTCATCTGTGTCTGATTGATATTCTGCTCACTCTGTGTGTATGCCGAATAATAATATATAAAGAACGATGTGTTCATTTCATTCATACAAAGCCCTCTGGAGTTAGTTTCTCTGCCCAATGTATTCAGCATACTAAATGCACTTTTTAATAACCAGGTGCAATTAGGCTTTACTTAAACAAATCTAAAAATATACTTTCACTTTGTTGCAAACCCCAGAAAAATGTGAATATAGCAAAAAATATTTGATAATCTGGATTTTATACTCTGTAGTCTGTTCTCATTCATACTTAATTTGTGACCAACTTTGCAAATTATTTCTATTCATTATAATTGTTACTAGAAAATCTGACATTATATCATTTGATACTTTGTGCTCCCTGTACTAAGCAGCAAAAGCTTTTATGGAGCCCTTGCAGGGCTCATCTGACCACTGCCTCGTACCATCTCTGAGTTGGCAGAGATAAATCTCTCCAAAAATGTTCATTTGGGGTGATTGTCAGGCCCTTCTCACATGTGATTGGTAGCATGAGAGCAGGGGGCGGTGCTGCACAAGCTAGTGCTTGTAGAACTGCACATACAGGCAGTGTCCACTTATTTTTGGATAGACAGGATTCTAAGTCTGGAACCTTGTCCACCCGTGGCTTTGTACATGGGGCCCTTCATTTCTTTGAAGTTGCTCCCAATGTCTTAGGAATGGGCTGTGATCTCAAAGTCGCAGGTAGGACAAACTTTAATGAATAAAGGACCATTACACACAGTAGAATTGCAAAATCAACAACAAATTTAATTAAAAAAAGACAATGCAATAGCACTTACTCTGATTTTAAAATAAGCAGTAGATATATTCTGACAAATTTCAAAATGTACTTCAATTTGCCAGCACCCTGTACCATGTGACAGCCATTAGCCAATCACAGACACATATACATTGTGAGCCCTTGCACATGCTCAGTAGTAGCTGGTGTGTATATAAAAAGACTGTGGCTGTGTATATTGGAAAGTCTCTTAAAACTGCATGTTCTATCTGAATTGTGAACATTTAACTTTGACTTAAGTGTCCCTTTAAGAAAAAAACATGTGATTTAAAAAAAAAAATCAAATTGACCTTTTTTATTTCTTTCTTTTATTCTTTGTGTTACTTATTGTACTTCCATAAGAGCACACCTAGGTAGGCTTATGAGCATGCATGTGTAGGGAGCACTATATTGCAGAAGTGTTTGCAAATTGCAACAGTGTTTATAACAATGTTCATGTTCTGAGCCTACCACAGTATGCTCTCATAGAAACAATGTATGTTTCAACAAAGAGTACAAAGTTAAAGGAGATAATATAGACAGAAGTAAATTGCATAGAAGATAGACTGTTCACAATGTATGTGGAAAATAAGATCTGACAAGCATAAATTGCATTTTATTTCAATTAGATCGGCATCTCAGACTCTTATAATTACAGGTTAGACAAGACCTACATGCACACACTTAAAGCACCATATAGACACATGCAATCACTACTGATGGGCCAACGATGTATCACTGATGAAGATAACTTTATGCATAACCTTGTGCTTTCTAGGAATGGGATTTTCTGTAACTGGGTAGTGCTACTTTCAATCAAACAAGTAATAGAAGGCACTTTGTAATATATTTTTTCTCTGTTTCATTCAAAATGTCCACATTCTTTTTCAACAGCTGTGAGAAATGTACTTATCAACCAATGAGTAGGAAATACACCACTAGTATTGTTCTGTTTAAACAGGTTTTTCCTTTTTTTCAAGCAAGAAACATTCATATCTTTCATATGAATGATAGCCCCATTTGAAATAGAATGGTCATTTAAAGGGATACTGAACCCAAATTCTTTATTTCATGATTCAGACAGAGCATGTAATTTTAAGCAACTTTCTGATTTACTCATATTATCAAAAAAAAATGTTCTCTTGCTATCTTTATTTGAAAAGCAGGAATGCCGGCCCATTATTGGTTAAGCACCCTGAATGGCACTTTCTGATTGGTGGCTACATTTAGCCAACAATCAGCAAGCACTACCCAGGTGTTGAACCAAAAATGGGCCGGCTCAATAACTTCCTCCTTTTCAAATAAAGATACCAAGAGAATGAAGAAAAATTAATAATAGGAGTAAATTAGAAAGTTGCTTAAAATTGCTGCTCTAGCGGAATCATGGAAATAAATTGGGTTTAGTATCCCTTTAAGATAATTATGACCAGTTTGCTTAAATAGACAGGACTGCTGGGAATGAAAATACTACTGAAATAAATGGGTAATATATATAAAGGCCAATCCTTCTTCTAAAATGTACACTTCTAATTAAATTTAAATAAAAGACAACCATGTTCTAATTGCCCCTTATATTCTAATTACTCCTTATAAGAAGCTCATCTTGAACATTTGTAATTTCTGCATCGCGCACAAACACATTCATTGTCGTAGGCATCTGCTGTAAAATGCCTTGAAAGTATTACCTTACGAGATAATTACAGCCTCGCTTGCATGAGTAAATGCTTTGTATAGGATGTATAATTAAATCTAGAACTCAAAGATGCTCAAAGCACTGTGTCCCCAAGTGTGCATTTCCTATTTTAAACATCCACAAAACCAAAGAGAAATATTCCTTTTCTAGAACTGCTCAAACAAAAAGATACAACACTTATATGCCACATATATCCCTGAAGAAGAGGGAAGGTACAATGCTTGTTGGATATTTAAAGGGACATGAAACCCAATTTTATTTCTCTTTCATGATTTAAATAGAGCATGCAATTTTAAACAACTTTCTAATTTCTTTCCTAAAATATGGTGAGTCCACGGGTTCATCAATTACTGTTGGGAATATCACTCCTGGCCAGCAGGAGGAAGCAAAGAACACCACAGCAAAGCTGTTAAGTATCACTTCCCTACCCACAACCCCCAGTCATTCTCTTTGCCTTGATGCATGGAGGAAGTAAAGTTTAGTCTGAAGAAAATTGGATTCTTCCGCTGCAAGCAAGATTTTATTATTTTCAGGCAGAGTGGGTTTACTCTGATCTTCTCCTCTTTCAAGGATTGGGTCTAGCCGTACTCCACGTCAGTCTCTTCAGCAGGGCAGCGGTGGCTTTAAAGCAGTTAGGAACTTGTAAGGTGGGCCTTGCTGCATTTTCCTAACACTTTGCTGCCCAAGGAGCTGTGAGGAGCATGTGTCTTCTCATACAATGTAAGCTGCCGGACGGCCAGACTGCAGGTAAGTGCCTCTTGTCTTCTAGGTCCTAGATAGATAAAAAATAACTATACAGGAACAGAGGGCATCAGGAGTCAGATGTTTTGATAGAAACACATGAATAAAGTATCAGTACATACTTTTATCGGTACATAACAGTACATTCAAGTTATTTAAAGTTACAGTACATACAATTGCTGATTAGATAACTTCTATCAGTATTAAAATTAAAGATTTTTTTTTAGCACATATTGTTCATTGTGCAATCTTGTGCTGTTTGCCTAGTTAGATCTTCTCTGGTAGAGATAGCTTGTTGCCACTGAACCCAAGGTTAATGCTGTTCAGGCAATGCCCCAGCTTTCTCCTTAAACATCCCAAGCCTTCATGGTGTCACATACAGTGCCCTGCGGTTCCTCTCAATCTCCTGGAGGAGTAATTTTGCCTATAGATTTTGCGGTACAGCTATCTTCTATGGTATCTGTGGCATTATCTGATTTTCCTCTGTTAAAGGGAAAATGCAAATAGGAATTTAGAGATTTAGATAATAAGGTCTCTTTTCCGCTTTGCTACACAGGTTCTTCTCACTCATATGCCTGATGAGGAGGATATGTCGGTAGCCTCTGAGGGTGAAATCTTAGATTCGGACAGTATAATTCCTTTATCTGATGCTGGAGTAGTAATCTTCAGATTTTAGCCTGTACGCCTTTGTGTATCGTTAATGGAGGTTTTGGCTACCTTGGAGCGACTCCAATTTGTCTGTCGTTGTCAATCCTAAAGAGCTTAGTAAACTTTATAAATCCTAGGAGTTCTTGGTGGAAGTTTTTCCTGATCCAAACCATGCTAGTAGGGTTTTTTTTTCTTAGAATGGGAGAAGTCAGGGTTCATTTTTCCCTGTCCCATATCATGGCGCACAGTGCCTACAGTAGTAGAGGCCTTTTCTGCTATGGCTATGTAAACTCCAATCCCTGGAAAGGATAGCTTCTCTTTTCAGGTTTAATGGACTAAGCTGGAGGCTTACGTAAACAAGTGTGGCATCTTATGGGTGCGACGCCTTGTCTGATTCCTTTTTGGTAGGGACTCCTTTGGAGAAGATTCTGAACAGAATTAGGCTTTCAAGCTAGCTAATTCTTCTATTTCTGATTCTAGCATGCCAGTGTTTCAGTCTTAGGCCAAGAAATCTGGTTTCACCGTGCTTGGTTTTTCTTGGTCAGTGGATTTTTTCCCTGAGTCCAAGTTCCTGGCACTTGCTTACAAGGGTAAGACCTTGTTTGGTCCTGATCTGTTAGGACAAGATGAAAGAGACCAAGTGAGGGACTGAGTATCTCTGTCTTCAATAAAAGATACCATATGTCTCAAATAGACTAGGGACATAGTATCTCATGGTTTATAAATTGTATTCTCCTTTCTTCCCAGAGTCAGGTTCCTCCTCCCTAATATTTTGAAGTACGGGACCTCTCTTCTCTGTGGGTGGTAGTTCCAGTGCCTGTAGGGAACAGGGATTATAGTCCAAAGGTATGTAGAAATCAGCACTTCTGGGTGAAGTGCACGTGTGACAAAGGTATACTGCTTTACCCAAAGTAAGAGGTAAAAGTACAGAGAGTCACCGGCACTTGCAATAATCTTAAAAAACTTCTATTGGAAACACTATAAAAAAGCGACGTTTCGGGGAATCACCCCTTAGTCATGCTGTATGCGGGAACAGGGATTATATCATCCATGTTTGTGGTTCCCTACAATAAGAGGGAGTTTTTTCATTCTTAGACCTAAAGTGTCTCATCTCTGATAGATGCTTTGGTGGTCCCTGGGATTTCAGGCTGGCTTGCCTGTTTATTCCATTTGCTCTCCTTTCACAAGTCATTACTCATATCACTCAGCAGAGAGCGTAGTTGATTCTATAGCCCCTGCGTGGCCTCGCAGGATCTGGTATGCAGACCTAGTGGAGATATCTCTCTCCCACCTTGGAGGCTGCTTCTGAGGAAGGACCTTCTGATTCAGAGTTCCTTCCTTCTTCCAAACCTTGTTTTCTCTGAAGCTGACTGCTTTGAGATTGAACGCTTAGTTCTGTTTAAGCATGGTTTTTCTGAGTAGGTCATTGAGACCATTTTTCTGTCTTGCAAGCCTATTACTAGAAAGTTTTATAATAAGATATTGCGTGAATATCTTTATTGGTGTGATTCCAAGGGATACTCTTGGAGTAGGGTCAGGATTCCTAGGATTTTGTCCTTTCTCCAGTAAGGTTTGGAGAAGGGTTTGTCAGTCAGTACCCTGAAGGGTCAGATTTTGCATTATCTTTCTTACTACTTAAGAGTCTGGCGGTTGTGCCAGATGTGTAATCTTTTTGGCAGGCCTTGGTCAGAATCAGGCCTGTGTTTTAGTCTGCTGCTCCTCCTTGTTCTTAAGTTTTGCAGCAGGCTCCGTTTGAGCCATTGCATTCCATAGATATTAAGATATTATCTTGGAAGGTTTTGTTTCTTATTGCTTTCTCTTCTGCTCGGAGAGTCTTGGAACTCTCAGCTTTGCAGTGTGACTCTCCTTAAGGCGGTTCTTCGTACTAAGTTAGTTTTCCTTCCTAAGTTGTTTCGACTAAGAATATTAATCAGGAAATTGTTATTCCTTTTTTATGTCCTCATCCTTCCTCTTATAAGGAACGTTTGTTGCACAACTTGGATGTTGTGCAGGCTTTTAAATTCTATCTGGAGGTGACTAAGGGTATTCGCCAGTCTTCTGTTCTGTTTGTCTGTTTCTCTGGGAAATTTAGTGGTCAGAAAGCTACTGCTACTTCTCTGTCTTTCTGGTTGAGAAGTATAATTCGTTTGGCTTATGAGACTGCTGGACAGCAGCCTCCTGAGAGAATTATGGCTCATTCCACTAGAACTGTCTCCTCTTCTTGGGCTTTCAAAAATGAAGCTTCTGTGGAACAGATTTGCAAGGCTGCAACTTGGTCTTCTGTTCATACTTTTTACAAATTTGATTATTTTGCCTCGGATGAGGCTTCTTTTGGGAGATAGGTTCTTCAAGCGGTGGTGCCTTCTGTTTAGGTCTTCTTGTCTTGTCCCTCCCTGTTCATCTGAGTCCACGGCCCCGCCCTTTATTTCAAGACAGTATATTTTTAACTAAACCTCAGGCATCTCTACACCTTGTGTTGCTTCTTTTTCTCCATTTTCATTCATACACTAGTATTACAAGTCAATGGAATTAGTATGGTGCTCGCTACAGGAATTCATATCAGATAGCATGGACGCATAAAGCTATTTTAGCACGTTAATTTCCCTTGGGTAACAGATTTCTATTAAGGCCACACACTAGATTATTATTGTCAGATTATACAAAAGAAAAAAATCTGTTCTAGCACAATGCTTCCGCTCATGGTAGTGGAGTTTTTAATTTATGTATTTGCTATAAACTATCCCTGTTATGTTAAAGGGACAGTTTTTTTTCTTTTCTTTCAACCGTGTATATATAAAAAGAGCATTAGTTAAACATATAAAACATATTTTTACATCAAAAAAGATTGAGTAAAAGCTATTTAAAGTTATAGTGAAACTAACCACAACACAGAGTCCTAGGAATCCAATGTTCATTGGCTGACAGGGACAATTCCCATAGAATATGCTGGCTTAAACAGAACCTGAACATCAATTTTTCAAAAAGCAAAGCTCTGCAATATATTTTAAAACAATATCTTCCAGATTGAAAAGAGAACAATTTTGAGTATCATGCCCCAACAATTGAACATTATATATCGAACAGCTATATACACACAAACACATACACATACATAAACCCTTAATACTTCCCTTTCCACTGCGACTTGTCATCGATCTTAACCCTGCACCCCTTCCCTTACCCTTCAACCATTTTTAATTATTCACCCTTTGTTCCCTATGTATTAAGCTTTAATATAAGGTTTAATATAATGTCAGCATTTATCATTGCACCAGCAGTTCTTGTGAACTGCTGGTGCAATGCCGCCCCCTGTAGATTTGCAGCCAATCCGCAACTAGCAGGGGGTGTCAATCAACCTGATCGTATTCAATCGGGTTGATTTCTGTCCGTCGCCTCAGAGCAGGCGGACAGGTTATGGAGCAGCAGTCTTTAGACCGCTGCTTCATAATTTCTGTTCCCGGCGAGCCTGAAGGCACGTGCGGAAACAGGGGCATCAAGCTCCATATGGTGCTTGATTAATCGGCCCCTATATATTAATCTGACATGTTAAAATGTTTGTTAACAATTTGAAAGACCTAATTAAGCATTTTCTTTATTGTGTGGGCCGATATTAAACTGCGCTCAACTTGTAATCGAGCCTGTAAGGGATTGGAAAATTTTCCATGCACAAATATTTACTCAAACAATTACTGTGATAGTAGTTAATATTAAAACTTTTCTATTAGAGAACACATAAAATTGTGAGCCATCTAAGCTTTGGAAATAAGGCTTTGCTTACATACGTTTTGCCTGCAACATAAACAATATAGGCTTTCAGTATCGCACAGTGCTATTACAAACTAACTTTATTGAGACTAATTAATTTAATGTTTTTTAACAATTGGCAGGATAAAAGCAACATCACTGCTTGTTAACTCCTTCCCACCATAAGGACGTTCTATGCTTTCCCAACTTCGCTGGGCTTTAGTCCCGTTAGGACAGCATGGAACATTCTAACCGTTGGGCTGTCCTGAAACCATAGCTACTTCCTATATGGGATTGAGGGCTGGAGGGTGTGCCTAGCATCATAGACACTCCCCCCTGACCCAATCCCATCATTTAAATAATGCAAATCACATGAATTATCGTGTGATTTAAATTTTTACTCATTTGTTTACATCGGAACTTTGTTTTGATGTAGATTAATGGGTCCCGGCAGGTAGGGTTAATATATTGGTCACAGACTTGTAATAAAATGTTAGCTCTGTTATTCTGTGGAAGGGGGCAAAGAACTGTTGCCTGCAACTGTCTCTCTAACACCATAAAGGCAGAGAGAGATGCAGACTGATAGTTTGGTTCAGTGCTGCTTTTGGGTATTATCACAGTGTTGAACCTGGACTGTTCCTGTTGAATGTTGAGATGAGACTTGGCTGAACATTTTCTACAATGTGTTTGTCACCTGATGAGATGGAGTTCCTCCTGTGTGTGATGACTTATCTTCTTCCCTGCCAGTGTATGCCATCTTTAGCAACTAACAAGCCATTAACAATCAAAGCTAAGTATTTCCTAATAAATAAGCATGACTTTGTTTACCATACGTTTTCAATAAAAGTGATCTAATTCACACATGTCCTATGTCCTCCCTTTATTCAGTACTTATGTTTACCTTAGTTCTCTCCCTGGTGCAAAGGTAAACTTTGATGAATGAAAGCCAGGTTTTTAAAAATACTATTAAAAACAGGGGCACTTTCATTCATAAAAGTTTAGAAAGCAGTCGTTTTGTTTCTTTTTTTCGCAGCCAGAGCAGCTTCCCGTACCAGGAGATCTTCTCTTCACACGTCAGCAATGACTAACCCGGCTTCCTCCAATCATGGCATGGCCTCAGGCAGGGACTCCCCTGGGGGGAAAGCTGTGATTGGAGGAAGCCTGATTAGTCATTGCTGACGTGTGAAGAGAGGATCTCCGGGTGGGGGAAGCTGCTCTGGCTGTGAAAAGAAGAAAGGTAAGTTTTTAAACAAAACGGCTGCTTTCTAAACTTTAATGAATGAAAGTGCCCCTGTTTTGAATAGTATTTTTAAAAACCGGGCTTTCATTCATCAAAGTTTACCTTCACTTTAAATAGACAATGAGATGCACTCTGCGAAAATCAATTTGTACTTTCCCTCTGAATACAACTATTTCTTTAAAATTTGAAGACTATTAAGTTTCATGCCATAAATCTCTTTTTTTCCTAAGACAGCTCACCAAAGCCCTGCAGGCTGATGCAGGGTTTAGATAGAATTGCTTGACCCTATACCAGCTAACAGAAGTTAAACTTTTGTTTTCTGAAACATGGTTTAGTTTTTTCTTTCTTCTAGGTTGAAAACCTAATCTGACTTTATTGTTTTACTGCTTCACATGCACTTTCATTCTATCATCAACTAGAGTTGGTGAGAATACAGAAAGTCCTTCCGGTCATGTCAGCTGCTGTGCATTAGTATAGTCATTCTCCACCCAAGTTGTATAAATTCCTTGGGCTATCACAGCTGATGGTGTCATAAAGAATTAGGATACAGAGAAAATAGATTCATGATTGCTCATGGTGTCTTTCCTTGAGCAAAAGCTCTTCTAATCTTGATTGTTGGGTTTAGTATTTGTAGCATTGTCTGTGCATTTTTGTTTACTGTACACTATTTTCATTTTAATTCACAGAAAATATTTCACTGCACATTAAAGCCAAAATTATTTTTCTGTGTTTTAAATATTAATGTTTGTACATTTCACCAAGTACTTTACAGTTAAAAGTACTTGTCTTAATCTATTTTCTAACGTTATGTAGATGCTTTGACATTAGAAATTCAGTTCAGAGCAATGAACCATGAATGCATTTTAGTGCTTGGAGGAGGATTACAATAGGATTTGAGTCTGGATTACATTAATGAAATTTTAGGTGCCAGAAGCATATGCAATATATCAAGGATCTTCTACATGTTTCAAAAAAGGGGAACAAAGCAATTCAGATTGGGAACCAATGCCTGTGTGAAATCAAACCGTGAACATCTCTCTTATGACTATATTTGGCAATGGATATGTCAATTATAAGCAAAATCCAATTTAATAAATACAGAGAAGGGCAACTAATTTAGGGCAAGATTACAAGTCGCGCGTCAAATCTGTTTTTCGCAGTTACGAAAACACAGCGTGCGTTATGGCTTTTTTCGCTTTTGGGGTTGCGCAGCTATTACAAGTTGCAAAGTAACTTATTTTGCACACACGTTAATCTGCATAATCCAAACAGCTAAATCGGAATATGTTCTATTTATTTAGAAATAAATATTTCTCTATATATGTGATGATTTTTGGACAGATATATCTGTTTATAACGAGATATGTATATGAATATATCTAGATATCTCGAGATCTATATGCGAAAATCTCTTTGAAAATCCCTCTAAAATATTGTTTAAAGGGATAGGAAAGTCAAAATTAAACTTGAATGATTCAGATAGAGCGTGTCATTTTAAGACTCTTTTAAATTCACTTCTATTTTCAAATGTGCTTTGTTCTCTTAGTATCCCTTGTTAAAAAAATTAATACTCACATATCATACACTAGTGGGAGCTGCTGCTAATTGGTGCCTGCACACATTTGTCTCTTGTGATTGGATAAATAGATATTTTCAGCTTCCTGCCAGTAGTGCAATGCTGTCCCTTCAGCAATGGATAACAAGAGAATGAAGAAAATTTGATAATAGAATTAAATTGGAAAGTTGTTTAAAATTGTATGTTCTATCTGAATCATAAAAGAAAATGTTGGGGTTTACTATCCATTTAATGTGCATAAGATTGCAATGTGAAATATTTTCCTTATTGCCATAGTTAAACATATCTCTATACATATAAATCCATGTTTCTCTATGTATGTGTATATATGTCAATGTTAAATCCTTGCGTCAACTTTTTTTTTTTTTTCCGAACACCTGAGATCTTGTATCTTTAAGCCCTTATAACTTTTGTGTGCAATATTTTTTTACAAATATTTTTAGACAGTGTTAATATGAGTGTAACTGTACTTTTTAATGTATTTTTTTACGTTGCAGAAAACTGTGAACTACAACTTTCCGAGCGCAGAAAGGATTGTTGCGTAATAGAACTTGATTGCGAAAAGACCATATCGTGCATAGAAAACTTGCACCGCGCGACATGTAATCTTGCCCTTAGGGTTTAATTAATCTAATCCACACAATAAATGTAATGTTTAGGGGAACTTCCGGGCAGCGGCCATGTCTAGTCGCATAGCTGTATGCTGCTCCAGCTTTTCCTTGAAAACCGCAGAAATTCACACCTTAACTCAACGACTTCTCTAATATTTTGCTGGAATAATCTTTCAGTTTGATTTCTGCACCTATTGAACATAGATTTGTGAGGATAGCTGCTGGCATCGGCGTCTGGAGCCATTATACGATCTTGGCCTAATTTCTACCCCCAGGCAGGGCGCCCTTGGCCCTGTCGTTATGCAGCACACAAAGTGCTTCAGAAGATAGACTCTTAAGTATGCTATCATATTCACTAATTTTTATCTGCGGTGCTGGCCTAAAGAATTACAAAGTGGGTTGATATGGCGAACGCCGCTTACTTTTTAGAGGCTCTGCGCAATCTCTTGGCAGAACACCATGAGGCCCTTGCTGGAAAGCTGTATAGGGCGTCCACACCTAAAGTCCTGCAGCCATCCCAGGAATCTAAACAAGTTATACCGGCTTTGGCGATGTGCCTGGATATCAGCACGTTGGGGCCCCAGCGCTTCACAACAACCCTGATCAGCTATGAAGAAGCAGAGACGCAAGCTATCACAGCACTTGGGAATGGAGATGTAGTGACCACAGATGCGATTACTGAAGAGACCACCACAAGCACCGCTGTTTCCCGACAGGTCAGCATTAAATGCACGACTGAGACCCATCTAACCCCACTGTCGATTCCGATCACTGGGCTATACACGAGTGGGAGAGCCCCTGACAGAGATTTGCTACGGGACTACCAATGCACACCATCGCAAAACATTTGCTCCTCACATACTTTTCTAATGAAGGCAGACCCTTGCTACCCTGAACTGCTGAGGTTATATTGGGAGACCGCTCGAGAACAGAGACAGTACACTTTTGCCTTCCTATCCGTGCAGCTAATGCTTCTGGCGACCCTACAAATGACTCGTGGCATGGGCTGCTTTCGAGACGTTCGTGCAGGAGTCGGCTGAGTATGAGTTATGCCCGGAATAACGGAACTGAGATGGTTATTCTACTGTTCCCTTGTATTTTGCTAACATGCGATATGGTTGTGCTTTCATAGCAGTTCTTTAGCCCGGATGATGTTTTGTTTAGTTACTTGGGGTTCATATTGGATTTTGCCTTTCTCTATAGCTGAACTTTTGCTTGTGTGCTTATGGACTTCCACATAGTGTACATATTTGACATAAGAAATAACCTAGTCACAAAATACCTGATCTAAGCTATTCTAAGCTATTCTCCACAGCATATCATTCAGTTAGATAGGGGGTCCTATTATTGTTTCATACAAAATACTGTTTCTCATAAGCTGCATAATTTTATGTGCTGTCTCTACATACCATGTCTAGTTTGTAGTTTGCAGGTCCCTCTACCTTGTTTTTGACTTATTTACTCTCTAACCATATGCCTTGTACTATTGTATTATCCTTTACTGTTTATATAGGGATGTTAAGTTTAGTAATATAGTACCATATTGTATGCATATTCCTGTTGCAGCCTCACATTGATTGTTTGTGTGTGACCCATTATTGCTGGACAATATATGCTTAGGTATACCCTTACTCTAAATGCTCTCCCATTTACCCACTCCTTACATTAAGCTCCCTTCTACTTCCCAATCCACATAGATAGTTGCATCCTCTAAGTTAGTGTAGTCTCATAGTCTACCCAGCATTTAAATAAGTATGTTTGGACGATATGTACAGTAGAATCCTCTCTGTGATCTTTTCCCTACCGCTATATCAACCCGTTAAATTGTTATTTGCTAATAAGTATTTGCTTACTATTTCCCATCCCTTACAATATGTGCATACATAGTTGTAATCTCCAAGTTTTATGGAGTTTCATATTCTACCCAGCATTTAAATGGTATATTCTGGCCACCCGCAAGGCAGAGTCTTACTTACAGCTTTCCACTGCTATACCACCCTGTTAACTCACTATATGGTAAAATGTATTTACTTAAGCATGTTTTATATCAAACCAATAGTGCAATAATACTAAAAAAAAAAAAAATAATAACATGATGTCTTCCCTAATCATTCTAGTTCTTTAAATAACCCTAAACTGTTGATAAAGCCTGAATTACAAAAAATAGAAAATGAGGTTCAGTTGAGATCCAAGAGTGGTCTCCTTAGTTGTTTTTTTTTACCTCCAATGCCTATCTCACATAGAGTGGAGGTCCAAAAGTGGCCTCATTTACCAATTGGAGGTTTACAAAGGATTTGGTATACTGCCTGAGTATTGTGCCCACTTCTTTATGCCTTTTTATGTAATGTAGCTAATCAATCACAAAGTTGTATCTTATGTTGTCTTCATTTCAAACAGTTTTTATGGTGGCACTGTATTGTATATTTCTTGTATACCTTATGTTTAACCTCAAATAAAAAGTTTAAAAAAAAAAAAAAAAAATGTAATGTTTAAAAATGTATACAATGTGTGTTTTAAATGAAGGTTCTTAAAACCACTGCCCTTAACAATTTTTCATGGAACAATAAAAAAGTCTTAGCGTTTCTTAAATGTTTGATAATACCAAATTAATTAAATAGCCTCTAAAGTCACTCCTGTTTCACAACTAACTTCTACAACAGTTTCTAAGTTATTTTATGTAGCCAATTTCATTCTTTAGTGAATCAGATCCATAAAATGACTTAGGAATTGGTGAGACTAGATACCCCAGTAAAGATAGATAGGATAGAGAGGTATATTAGTGAATTTTACCCAGTGACACAATTTTCAATTTAAATTATGTTCTGAGAAAGTGGCTGTAATGTTCTTAATTTTAGATCTCAGTAAGTATGAAATGGTTTTTCTTCACAAACATAGGGAATGTTTATATAAAGTCTGTCACTAATCTTAATATGGATTTGGCATGAATTTTAAACAAGTAATGAATCCATGAGTGAATGAATAAATGAATGAATGAATTAATGAGTGGATGATTCAGCATGAACACAACTTTTATTCTCTTATATTTTATATATAAATATCTGAATACTAACTTTAAATGTTATATCATACTGGAATTTTTTACAAAATGCCTTTAATATATTTATTTATCCACAATAAGACTGTGTATTTCATATTGTTGACCCACAGTTTAATACATAATACATTTTTCACTAATTGCTCTCAAAGGCAATTAGCAACTGAGCAAAGTGTTTAATTATAGGGATTACCAATTACTCAGCACAATAATTATGAAATGTAAAATCAAGTCAAAACAATTTTCTCAGTTAGTAAAATATTCTTAATCTGCATTAGCAGAAAATTGTTGTTCTTTGGAATATATTTATAATGTAAACACATTAACTAACATATCTATATGGTCACATGTCCAGATGATACTTATGGTTATGTTAGCCTTCAGTTCACATACAAATAAAAAAATGAAAGTGCAGTTACATACAAATAAAAAAAATGAAAGTGCAGTTCTTTAATTTAAAAGGAACGTCATCTCCAAATGTTTTATTGTTTAAAAAGAGAGATAATCCCTTTATTACCTATTCCCCCAGTTTTGCATAACCAACAGTTATATAAATATACTTTTTACCTTGTATCTAAACCTCTTCTGACAGCCCCCTGATCACATGAATGTTTATTTATTATCTATTAACTTGCATTTTAGCCAATTAGTTCAGTGTTGTGCACAACTTCATGGGTGTGAGCATGTTTCCCTGTTGGGAAAAGCTAATAAAAATGATCATGTGATAAGAGGCTGTCTGTAGTGGCTTAGAAACAGGAAGAAATGTAGAGGTTTAAATGTTATAAAGTGTATTACAATGTTGGTTGTGCAAAGCTGGGGAATGGGTAGTAAAGGCGTTATCTATCTTTTTTTAAAAAAAAAATGGTGTTGACTGTCCCTTTAAGTGATACATTTAACAATAAAAGGAGTTAGCCATTCCTTTATAGTTTAGATAAATGTACATAGCTTTTAGTTATGGGGCTGAGCAGCTGGTAACAGAATTGAGGATATGGGATCAAAGTGATTCCAGCTTTCTATTTATCTAAAACTCGTACAAATTAATGTTTAACAAACAAGGGGTAAAGAACAATAGGAAATGGTACATTGTTTACTACATCCCTGACCAAGGCTAACTTCAAAAATCTAACATTCACACCTTTCTTTGTGAAACAATAGTATTTTCTCTAAGGCAGCTCTCTCTAGTCTTTATTTGCATTAATATCCTGATTCAATTGGATAATGACACTCAGTGGCCCTGATCTCCAGTAATCAGCTGATTCAGTTGTATAATGACTTAAACTTGCACGCTACACTATGGGTTTAAGCTACGCACTAAAGCAAATGTTTTATATAGAAAGTTGTACTGAGCAAGAACTGGCAACACTAAGAATAAAGGAAAGAGAAAAATTTTCACGTGTGGTAAATGTCAAGGAAAAAATGTAGATATAAAAAGATAGTATGCACAGTACAAAGGGTGTGTAATGCGTGAGTTTTAGCATAACCAAACAATATTCCTGTAAAATATTCAAAATACAAATTATTCTCATTAAAACTTCTATTTCCAAAATATCAAACTGGTAGAGAAATGATATAACCTATCCAATGTAAAAGAGTAAGAATAATAACTTGCACTAATAATGATTATTAGGATAAATTGGGAGGTAGACATATTTAGTTTGTTTTGTAAATATTTGGTAGATATTAGATCCTGAATTACTAAAAAAATAAAAGTAAAAAATCACAACAGATCAGCAAAGGTTTTTAACATTGGACAATCTGATACATTTTAAAATTATTATAGCTTTGTAAAAGATGTAGTACTACACATAATTTGTATTCTAAATTATACACATTTATCAGAATGGGTTTATCTTGAACTTTAGATTTTCTCTTTAAGTAATGCCACCATACCAAAGAAACATTATTTTAGAGAGCACTTACAATTACTCTAAATCATAAAAGTTAGAAGTTTTTAACAGACAATGTCTGAGCTACAATTATTTTCTGGATGAATGGTATACAAAAGTTTAAAACAATGCCATGGTTGATATGATTAGAGTGGGCTAGGAATACCAGTAGGATAACCCAGGGTTAGATCATTATTGGCCATCACAGGCAAAAACAGCACATTGTACCAAAGTTTAAAATCTGGTTACCCAGAAACAATATTTTTTACTTTGCAATGCATTTATTTTAGTAATGTCAAGTACACTGCACTATATATTTTAATCCTGTTCAAAACAAACTGTATTTCTGATGCAAAGAGCTAAGGTTATAAAAGTCTATTTTAGGTTTGATATCGACTCATAAAATCCTGCCAGTAGTGTTTCTTATCTAGTCTAATGAGTTTCCTGCATCATCTGTTTCATCAGATTTCAGGTGCAGAAATTTCAAAACTGTATTATAGATAATTATTATATTCTAATATAACGTTTGATACCTAAAATGCATTTCAACCAAATGCTGAAATTGTACAGTAAAATATGTGCATGGTAATAATCTCTAGACTTGTCTGTTTAAGTTAATGTAACCACAAAATGTATATATAATAATTTTAGCTAGTGCTTTATCATGGATAGCAATAGATTCAGAAAAAAAGTTAAAATATAAGAACATATAAAAATTAAATAAATGTTATTTGAACGTCTGCACAAAGTCTATGTGACTGCAGCAGTGTATGAAGACGAGTGATTTAGAATTAATGTATGCATGATTTGTACAAGAAGAAAACAAAAGATGTGATATTTTACAGTAGGCATATTGATCAGAAACCTATCACATGAGATCAATAGCTGTTCCTTCTTTATAAAATTCGTATTAATTACAGACTTCCCTTAACAGGTGCTGACATATCATTACAGTAAATTCACAGTAAATCAACTACTAATTATTTAATCAGTTCTAGGACTGGATCTCTAGAGATCTAATTCACTTTCATAACATCATGTTTTTCACCTACTACATAACAAATCAATATACTATATGAATTCATAAATGTAGCTATGTATAACACAATGAAGCATGCTGCCTTTATCATGCATACCACGAAGTTTGCTGCTATTGCAATATGGCATCATTTAATCAGGGATTTCATATTTATGAGAAGTAGCTTACGTTTCTGGCTGGAATAACCTGGGTAGTAGCCATAGTATCCAGTGATGCGTAAGATTCTGTCCTCGATAGTGGCCACACCGTTGGGAGCTGGTTTGACATCCATACAGAAAAGGGTTGCGGGGCTCAGGCTGGGGGTGGGGAACTATCAGGAAAGCGAGTCTCCTGCACCTTGCTCCTTTTTCTGGTGATAAACAAGGTCAGCACTTTCCCTACTAAATGTTCGGACCTAGTCTGTTTTACTAGAAGGAAATCTAAAAGATGTCCTGACCAAGTCTCAATAGTGTCCCGGACAAGTGTGCAGAATTTCACTGATCTGCATAGCAGCTGTACTAAAGCTCAGGTCTGATCAAGGCTGTTCTAATAAGCGTCTGGAGACTGCTGTCCAAGGTCCTGAATTCAATTCTTTTTAACAGGGTGCTATCCAAGGTCCTGAATTCAATTCTCTTTCACAGGGTGCTATCCAAGGTGCTGAATGTCTGCTCGGTTCAAGGCCGTTCTCCAGGGTCCTGATTCCAGACCAAGACTAATTTGGACTCCTGTAGAAATTGGGACACTTTCAAATGTCCCAAATGCCAACAGTGCTCCTATTTCCAGTGGTCACTTGCTCAGTGCTACCGCAGTATGCACTATCATCCTGCCTATGACAATGTGCTCTGTTCTGTCACTTCTTATCCTTATTTAACTCGTGTCCTGTTTTCTCCTCACTAATATAAAGGTGTCCTGAGCCAGAATAAGCCTCGGATTGTGATATATACGCGTTGCTCAGTCTTTTGATCTCCGGAATCTCCTAAATGATTAAAGTAAACCCCACTGCAGTCACCAGTCCCGAGAACCCCCGTGGCTGATTGTCTATCTGCAGCTCTATTTAAATCCTGATGTGGCCCCAAGATGTGCTGCTTCCGTATACCTGAGGTCCCAGGCGGGCTTGGTTACTTAGCTGTTTGTGGTGCAGCTCTATTACTCTGGCTGTATAGTAGGACGGATCCACATCACCGCATTACCCCACACAGGCCGGCTCTGTGTCACTCAGGATCTGTCCCTGCAAAGTGCGACATCAGGGCTAGGGGGCGCAGTGACTGCATAACCATTTCATCCATAAATACAGCATAGAGTACATAGCAATGCAGAACGAAATAGAAACTTGGCAGCCAAAAAATGATGGAATTCGACGCAAAGCAATAGAGAAGGAATTACCTTATTTATATTACTATAGAAGAGGGATGCTATTATTTATCAAGGCAAGAGAAACACTAGGTAGCTAGAACAAGGCAAGACGAATGGTATATAGAATGTAGCAAGTAAACTATAACACGCTAGAGTAATAAGATTAAAGGGACAGTCTACACCAGCATTTTTATTGTTTTAAAAGACAGATAATCCCTTTATTACCAATTCCCCAGTTTTGCATAACCAACACAGTTATATTTATATACTTTTTACCTTTGTGATTATCCTGTATCTAAGCCTCTGCAAACTGCCCCATTATTTCAGTTCTTTTGACAGAATGGCATTTTAGCCAATCAGTGCTGGCTCCCAGGTAACTCCACGTGCAGGAACACAGTGTTATCTATATGACACACATGAACTAACACTCTCTAGTGGTGAAAAACTGTTAAAATGCATTCTGAAAGAGGTGGCCTTCAAGGTCTAAGAAATTAGCATATGAGCATATCTAGGTTTAGCTTTCAACTAAGAATACAAAGAGTACAAAGCAAAATTGGTGATAAAAGTAAATTGGAAAATTGTTTAAAATTACATGCCCTATCTGAATCATGAAACTTTATTTTGGACTAGACTGTCCCTTTAAGTATACAAAAGGGCAATAATAAGCATTAGCTTATATGCTTCCAAACCAAGGCATTAAATAGTTTCAAAGATATAACATCTAATGTTTAGCATCTCAGTGTCCTGCAACAGAGTTTACAGTGAATACGTGTATGTATATAAAAAAAAAAAGGTTAGAAGCCACTGATTATATCAGATATGCTCCACATTAGGTATGTTATTAAATATAGAGAACTAACACAGGCATAGTATATATTTTTATAAATATAGATAAAGGTAGGGACTAGCAGAAAGACACAGAGGGACAGACCGTACAGAAATACAGACATATATTATTAAAAAGGCTGGGAAACATAGATTAGGATAAATATAGTTTGAAATTTAGGGCTGTATATTGGTAAATTCATAAATTTGTTTCATGAAAATGAGGCAAAATACATTCTAAAAGAATATTGCATAATTGCTTACAATGCATAAATAAAAATTTTATATTAAATATCAAGGTGTTTACTGTCTCTATAATATCTCCTCTCCCTTTCTACTGATAAATGCCTTGGATTTCAAATTCCTAAAGGAAACGCCTGTTTCAAACTGATCATCTGCTGGCTTTGAGATACTTAGGACTAGATTACAAGTGGAGCACTAAATATCACTTGTGTGCAAGCGATATTAGCGTTCCACTTTGTAATACCAGGGCACGATAATGTGCGCTGGTATAACCAGTAAAAAACAGAATGTTTGCTCTTAGTGGTACTTGGGATGGAAAAAGTCGTACGAATGGATTGAAAGTTTCTACTAAGTGGCCATAGCAAGTTTACACTATTTGTTCACACAGTAATGGGCGAACACTTTATTATAATGCTTATGCAACTCACATATTGTTAAAAGGATAGTCAACACCAAAATTGTTATTGTTTAAAAAGATAAAATGCATTTACTACATTTCTGCCTTTTTCTAAGCCACTACAGACAGCCTCTTATCACACACTTTTCTATTAGCTTTTCACAACAAGACACTGCTAATTCATGTGTGCCATATAGATAAAATTGTGCTCATGCCTGTGGAGTTATTTAAGAGTCAGCACAACAAAGTACTAAATTGGCTAAAATGCAAGTTAACAGATAATATATAAAAAGTATTGTGATTAGGGGGGTTTAGAAGAGGCTTAGATACAAGGTAATCGCAGAGGTAAAAAGTATATTAATATAACAGTGTTGGTTATGCAAAACTAGGGAATGGGTAATAAAAGGGATTATCTATCTTTTAAAACAATACAAATTCTGGTGTACACTGTACCTTTAAATGTGTGTGATGATTATTCATCAGTCGTATAAGTCAGACTGTCACCTGTTATCCTTTTTTGGAAATGTGTAGTGCATGAAAACTAGGTACTCAAATATAATTTGGCTTTTCCCTTTAACATGAGTTTTATCTGCACAGTTTTGAAAACGCTGCAGTATACAGAGCCTGCAGATCTTTAATAGAATTCCAAAATCAAACTATAAAAAAAAAAATAACAAAAAGGATTAGCACCTCCATAAATTGATACTTACAAGACCCATCATAATGCAAAGTGTTGCTCTTCCATACTCTGCTTACTTTCTATGGGGCAGGTAGTAATGCCTCTGTCTGTACCTCCCACTAGCTCTGTGAAGAAAAAAGTAGCAGTGGAGAGGAGGCCAGTTATGGCAGATAAATGTGCACCCATGGAGTTCTAAACTTACATTCACATTTTGATTTTGTAACTCTATTAAATATATGTAGGCTCTATATACTGCAAGGTTTTCCAAACATTCGCCTAGATTTAGAGTTTTGTCGGTAAAGACCCGTGTAGCTAACGCAGCTTTTTTTCCCAATGCACCCTTAAGACAACGCTGGTATTTAGAGTTGTCTGAAGGGCTGCGTTAGGCTCCAAAAAGGGTGCGTTGAGCCGAATGTACCGCCACTTCAACCCTCAATACCAGCATTGCTTATGGTAGCGGTAAGCTGGCAAAACGTGCTCGTGCACGATTCCCCCATAGGAAACAATGGGGCAATTTGGGATGAGAAAAAAAAAACCTGCAAAAAAGCAGCGTTAAGCTCCCAACGCAGCCCCATTGTTTCCTATGGGGAAACACTTTCTAAGTCTGCACCTAACATGAACCCCGAGTCTAAACACCCCTAATCTTACACTTATTAACCCCTAATCTGCCACCCCCGCTATCGCTGACACCTGCATTTTAGTATTAACCCCTAATCTGCCGCTCCGGACAATGCCGCAACCTACATTAAACTTATGTACCCCTAATCTGCTGCCCCTAACATCGCCGACCCCTATATTATATTTATTAATCCCTAATCTGCCCCCCCAATGTCGCCGCTACCTTACCTACACTTATTAACCCCTAATCTGCCGACCGGACCTCGCCGCTACTCTAATAAATGTATTAACCCCTAAAGCTAAGTCTAACCCTAACCCCCCCCCCTAAATTAAATATAATTTTAATCTAACTAAATAAATTAAATCTTATTAACTAAAGTATTGCTATTTAAAACTAAATACTTACCTGTAAAATAAACCCTAATATAGCTACAATATAACGAATAATTATATTGTAGCTATTTTAGGATTTATATTTATTTTACAGGCAACTTTGTATTTATTTTAACTAGGTACAATAGCTATTAAATAGTTATTAACTATTTAAGATCTACCTAGTTAAAATAATTACAAAATTACCTGTAAAATAAATCCTAACCTAAGTTACAATTAAACCTAACACTACACTATCAATAAATTAATTAAATAAATTACCTACAATTACATACAATTAAATAAACTAAATTACAAAAAAAACCAAACACTAAATTACAAAAAATAAAAAAAGATTACAAGAATATTAGGCTAATTACACCTACTCTAAGCCCCCTAATAAAATACAAAAGCCCCCCAAAATAATAAAGGTCCCTACCCTATTCTAAATTAAAAAGTAACCAGCTCTTTACCAGCCCTTAAAAGGGCGGAGCGGAGCCATCTTCTTCCAGCCGACGCGGATCCATCCTCTTCAACCAATGCCTACTCGCCGAATGAAGATTCCTTTAAATAACGTCATCCAAGATGGCATCCCTCGAATTCCAATGATAGAATTCTATCAGCCAATCAGAATTAAGGTAGGAAAAATCTGATTGGCTGATCCAATGCGAGCTCAATCTGATTGGCTGATTGGATCAGCCAATCAGATTTTTCCTACCTTAATTCCGATTGGCTGATAGAATCCTATTAGCCAATCGGAATTCGAGGGACGCCATCTTGGATGACGTCATTTAAAAGAACCTTCATTCGACGAGTAGGCGTCGGTTGAAGAGGATGGATCCGCGTCGGCTGGAAGAAGATGGCTCCGCTCCGGATGGATGAAGATAGAAGATGCCGCTTGGATGAAGATGTCTGCCGGTCCGGATGTCCTCTTCTGCCCGGATAGGATGAAGACTTCTGCCACTCAGGATGTCCTCTTTTGGTCCATCGGTGCACGGCCGGGTGAACACGACTCAAGGTAGGGAGATCTTCAGGGGGGTAGTGTTAGGTTTATTTAAGGGGGGTTTGGGTTAGAGTAGGGGTATGTGGGTGGTGGTTTTTAATGTTGGGGGGGTTGTATTTTTTTTTTACAGGCAAAAGAGCTGATTAGTTAGGGGCATGCCCCGCATAAAGCCCTTTTAAGGGCTGGTAAAAGAGCTGCTTACTTTTTAATTTAGAATAGGGTAGGGACCTTTATTATTTTGGGGGGCTTTTTTATTTTATTAGGGGGCTTAGAGTAGGTGTAATTAGCCTAATATTCTTGTAATCTTTTTTTACATTTTGTAATTTAGTGTTTGGGTTTTTTTGTAATTTAGTTTAGTTTATTTAATTGTATGTAATTGTAGGTAATTTATTTAATTAATTTATTGATAGTGTAGTGTTAGGTTTAATTGTAACTTAGGTTAGGATTTATTTTACAGGTAATTTTGTAATTATTTTAACTAGGTAGCTATTAAATGGTTAATAACTATTTAATAGCTATTGTACCTAGTTAAAATAAATACAAAGTTGCCTGTAAAATAAATATAAATCCTAAAATAGCTACAATATAATTATTCGTTATATTGTAGCTATATTAGGGTTTATTTTACAGGTAAGTATTAAGTTTTAAATAGGAATACTTTAGTTAATAAGATTTAATTTATTTTGTTAGATTAAAATTATATTTAATTTAGGGGGGTGTTAGGGTTAGGGTTAGACTTAGCTTTAGGGGTTAATACATTTATTAGAGTAGCGGCAAGGTCCGGTCGGCAGATTAGGGGTTAATAAGTGTAGTTAGGTAGTGGCGATGTTGGGGGGGGCAGATTAGGGGTTAATAAATATTATGTAGGTGTCGGCGATGTTAGGGACAGCAGATTAGGGGTTCATAGGGATAATGTAGGTGGCGGCGGTGTGCGGTCGGCAGATTAGGGGTTAAAAATATTTATTATAGTGGCGGCGATGTGGGGGGACTTCGGTTTAGGGGTACATAGGTAGTTTATGGGTGTTAGTGTACTTTAGAGCACTGTAGTTAAGAGCTTTATAAACCGGCATTAGCCCATAAAGCTCTTAACTACTGACTTTTTTTTTGCGGCTGGAGTCTTGTCGGTAGAGGCTCTACCGCTCACTTCAGCCAAGACTCTAAATACCGGCGTTAGGAAGATCCCATTTAAAAGATAGGATACGCAATTGGCGTAAGGGGATCTGCGGTATGGAAAAGTCACGGCTTGAAAGTGAGCGTTAGACCCTTTCCTGCCTGACTCTAAATACCAGCGGGCGGCCAAAAGCAGCGTTAGGACCCCTTAACGCCGCTTTTGACGGCTAACGCAGAACTCTAAATCTAGGCGATTGTAAATAAATAGAACATTGCCTGTCACTTTGATGTGCTGGGAGATTAAGTCGGTGTTCAAACCATTGAAAGCAACCATCAAAATTAAAAGAAAAAACAAAACTAAACAATTCACATACACTGAAAGTATATTTTATATCCTCAAAACAAATGATCTTTTATATGTGCAATAAAATGTACACATATTAGGCATTTTCTCATAGAACAATCAAGAGCATCTTATAAAGCCGTAGAGAATGAAAACATATTTCAAATAATACATTGAAGAATAAATATTTTGTTTCTTTCAACCAATCCACACAAAATATATTTGCTAAGAATGAGTATTATGATGTATTTATTGACCCATATGTTTTATCAGGAGATAATGAGTGAGTGAGCCGTCGTCTGGTTGTTTCGTCTGGTTTCGGCTGCATGCACGGACCTTCAGAATCGTGTGGAAGAACCCACTCTATTCCCTCAGTTCTTCTGCTTTCTTCACCTCCAAGTAAAAATATGTTGAAAACTTGATTGAAATTAAGAAGACTCTTCAGCATCTCTATGATGATGAGCACAGCAACAAGACCCAGGAGTAAGTAGCCTAAAAAAAATTAAAAAATAAAAAAAGACGTCAAAAGAACCTATATATAATACCAATAACAAAAATCCCACAACACAATGTAAGGAATCGGAAAATTTTCATTATTCCATGCACAAATAATTCAAACAGTTAATGTATTAGCAGTTCATATTAAAACATTGCTTTTAGAGAATGTATATATACAGTATGCATACATATATAGAATGGATACATATATAGTAAATACACAGGCTAAAATAACCAATAGTAAACAAAGATGAATATACAAGGATTCCTATTGGTTTATTAAAGTACTGTAGCTATCAAACTTTTCATTGCTATTTAAATTTAGCTACTTAATTTTCTTAAAGTAATGCATAAGGACAAGTTGAAAGTTAAATACATATTAAAAATAACAAAAATTTACAAGTGATTAGATATATCACAACTTGGGATGTACAGTCTATCCTATCTTTAATTGGAAAATTATGACCTGTACTAGTATTGGTCTTGGGGGGTGTAATCACAACATTTACACAAAACATGGTCACATTTAAAAACAATCTGTGTGACTATAGTGACTTGTAAATGAAAGATTATACTCATTCATACATTCTAGAAATTAATCTATTGTAATTGTCTGTGTCCTGCCAAATCACTATCAGATCATCTATAAAGCGACTGTATAAAACAATATTATTCTTGTATGGGAAGTCCTCCACAAACATGCGATTCAGTTCCATCCAGCCCATGTAGATGTTTTTATTGTGATATAGTTTCCATTTAAATAATAGGTTGCCTGCTTATTTTTACTTCCAAAATGTAGAACCTTGGATTTTCCAGTATTAAATCTCATTTTCCATTTATCTGCCCAATCTTCTAATTTTTTAGAGAACATTGTAAAGCATTTTCATCCTGCCCTAATGACCTTACACTATTTTTTATATCATCTGCAAAAATAGAGATGTTGCTATTGAATCCTTGATCCAAGTAATTAATACAAATATTAAAGAGAACAGGGCCCAGTACAGATCCCTGGTGCACTCCACTGATTACCTTTGTCCAATGAGTATGATCCGTTTACTACTACTCTTTGGTCCCCGTCTTTTATCCAGTTATTTATCCATGAGCTAACAGTTTCAGCTATTCCCAGTCCCTTAATTTTGTGCATTAATCTCTCATGTGGCACTGTATCAAACGCCTTTGCAAAATCTAACTACGTCACATCAACTGATTCCCCTTTATCTATATTTTTACTTACTTCCTTGTAGAATCTAATTAGATTACTTTGACATACTGATACCATACTGATTTGAGCTCATATTTTTTTTGCTTTATGCTATAAACTCCTGGCAACATTTCTCCCAAATTCCAAATATTGTAATTTAGAGCATTTATTTGCAGAAAATGACAACTGGTCAAAACAACAAAAAAGATGCAGTGATTTCAGACCTCTAATAATGCAAATGAAATAAGTTCATAATTATTTTTAAACAAAACAATACTAATGTTTTAACTTAGCAAGGAATCAATATTTGGTGGAATATCCCTGATTTTTCAATTACAGCTTTCATTCGTCTTGGCATGCTGTCTTCCATTAAGGGTTTTTCTACCAAATATCGATTTCTGAACTCTTGCTTAGTTAAAACATTAGTATTGTATTTAAAAATGACTATGAACTTGTTTTCTTTGCATTATTCAAGGTCTAAAAACACTGAATCTTTTTTGTTATTTTGATCAATTGTCATTTTCTGCAAATAAATACTCTAAGTGACAATATTTAAATTTAGAACTTGCAAGAAATGTCAGTAGTATACAGAATAAAACAAAAATGTTTATTTTACGCAAACACATACAGTAGCTATAAATAGTAAAACCAGAGAGACTGATAAGCTTGCAGTGGTCTCTTAATTTTTTCCAGAGTGAGAATATTATATATATAAAATCAAAGGAAGATGGTAGAAGCACTCCTGGTTAAGAACAAGGCACAAACCGGTCCGTGGTGCCCCGGGTGCACTCCAAGGTAAATACAAACCAGCAAAAGAAGGGAGTCACAGGGTCTTGCGGTAGCAAATCGTGTCTTTATTGACTTTTTGGGGATAACCCCATTTTCAAAATAGGCATATCAAACAACAAATACTTACCCCCTATATACCCCTACTAATCACCAAACACCCGCCGGTAGATTGCGGCCGCGACCGGAAGTGACACCGCATCAAGTGACAAAAATGTCAGTGTTACCATGGCAACCGGACGCCGTACCGAAATAAACCGAAGTGACAGCTAAAAACAAAAATACAGCTGATACCCACGTAACAGGGCTATATGTGGGATGCAGGATAAATACATAGGTAGGCAGATATTGACCAACATTAGATAGCAGGCATCATATTACATAGCAGTTCAATAGTAAAGTTTGCGCATAAGGAAATAACCTTAAGTATATCATCATTGACCATGCCCCCCTCACTAGGGGAGGGGATAGGGCCAAAATCCTCCTCCAAAGGGAGTCAAGGTGGATTTTTGATCTAGGAACAATGACACCTAGGGGGCTTAATGTACATTTGGACTGGCATTGTTGCTTGTAACTGGCATATAACTTGGCAATTGATTTTTGGAATATAACCTTGCTCCTTAGTGCGCATGCAACTTTGTACTTAACGCCTAGTTTATATCCTGTATTCTGTATATACTTTTTATATTTTTTATTTTTCTGTAGCATGTTGTAAATGATATGTATTTTGTCAGAGAATACATGTATATATTGATGGCTTTGATCTGTAGCCCATACCTAAAGCAACATATCGATGCCTGGTCAGAAGGTTTGCTTATTTCTCGTTAGTAGGATGGTGCTGTTGGTCAAATACATGTAAGCCGGGTAATTCTGTTGGTAATCAGCAAGTGGCTTGATAACCTAATAATTAAGTATTATACTGCTCCATAGCTTGCATGCAACTTTACACTTACGGCGAGATTGCAAGTTTTGCGTTAGCCTTAAAAAGCAGTGTTGAGAGATCCCAACGCTGCTTTTTATCTAACGCTGGTATTACGAGTCTGACAAGTACAGGCTCTACCGGTCACTTTTCTTCCGCGACTCGAGGCTACCGCAAATCCCCTTACGTCAATTGCGTATCCTATCTTTTTAATGGGATTTGCCTAACGCTGGTATTACGAGTCTTGGAGAAAGTGAGCGGTAGAGCCTCTACCTCCAAGACACCTACCGCATATAAAAGTCAGTAGTTAAGAGTTTTATGGGCTAACGCCGGAACATAAAGCTCTTAACTACAGTGCTACAAAGTACACTAACACCATAAAATACCTATGAACCCCTAAACCGAGGCCCCCCCACATCGCAAACACTATAAAAAAATTATTTAACCCCTAATCTGCCGACCGGACATCGCTGCCACCTACATTATCACTATGAACCCCTAATCTGCTGTCCCTAACATCACTGACACCTATATTATATTTATTAACCCCTAATCTGCTGCACCCAACATCGCCACCACCTACCTACACTTATTAACCCCTAATATTCCGACCGAACATCGCCGCCACTATAATAAATGTATTAACCCCTAAACCGCCGCACTCCCGCCTCGCAAACACTATGATAAATTTTATTAACCCATAATCTGCCCTCCCTAACATCGCCGCAACCTGCCTACAATTATTAACCCCTAATCTCCTGCCCCTAACGTCGCTGCTACTATAATAAAGTTATTAACCCCTAAACCTAAGTCTAACCCTAACACCCCCTAAGTTAAATATAATTAAAATAAAACAAAATAAATTTACTTTAATAAATTAATCCTATTTAAAAAGTCTTCATCCAAGCGGCATCTAAGATCTTCATCCATCCAGCGCGGAGCGGGTCCATCTTCAAGACATCCGACGTGGAGCATCCTCTTCTTCCCGACGACTAACGACGAATGAAGGTTCCTTTAAATGACGTCATTCAAGATGGTGTCCCTCAAAATCCGATTGGCTGATAGGATTCTATCAGCCAATCGGAATTAAGGTAGGAAAAATCTGATTGGCTGATCCAATCAGCCAATCGGATTGAACTTCAATCCGATTGGCTTATTGGATCAGCCAATAGAATGCAAGGTCAAGTCTATTGGATGATCCAATCAGCCAATCGGATTGAACTTCAATCCGATTGGCTGATTACATCAGCCAATCAGATTTTTCCTACCTTAATTCCGATTGGCTGATAGAATCCCATCAGCCAATCGGAATTCGAGGGACGCCATCTTGGATGACTTCATTTAAAGGAACCTTCATTCGTCATTAGTCATCGGGAAGAAGAGGATGCTCCGCGCCGGATGGATGAAGATCGAAGATGCCGCTTGGATGAAGACTTCTGCTGGATGGAGGACCTCTTCTGCCCCGATCGGATGAAGACTTCTGCCGCTCCGGATGTCCTCTTTTGGCCCATCGGTGACCGGCTGGGTGAGCACGGCTCAAGGTAGGGTGATCTTCAATGGGGTAGTGTTAGGTTTTTTTTTAAGGGGGGGGATCGGGTGGGTTTTAGAGTAGGGGTGTGTGGGTGGTGGGTTGTAATGCTGGGGGGGAAGTCTTGTATTTTACAGGTAAAAGAGCTAATTACTTTGGGGCAATGCCCCGCAAAAAGCCCTTTTAAAGGCTGGTAAAAGAGCTGATTACTTTTGTAATTTAGTATAGGGTAGGGTGGCTTTTTTATTTTATTAGGGGGCTTAGATTAGGTGTAATTAGATTAAAATTCTTGTAATATTTTTTTATTTTTTGTAATTTAGTGTTTGTTTTTTTTTGTAATATAGTTTAGTTTATTTAATTGCATTTTAGTTTAGATCTTTGTAGTTAATTTATTTAATTAATTTATTGATAGTGTAGTGTTAGGTGTATTTGTAACTTAGGTTAAGATTTATTTTAAAGGTAATTTTGTAATTATTTTAACTAGGTAGCTATTAAATAGTTATTAACTATTTAATAGCTATTGTACTTAGTTAAAATAAATACAAAGTTGCCTATAAAATAAATATAAATCATAAAATAGCTACAATGTAATTATTAGTTTTATTGTATCTATTTTATGGTTTATTTTATAGGTAAGTATTTATTTTTAAATAGGATTAATTTATTTAATTAAAGTAAATTTTGTTTTATTTTAATTATATTTAACTTAGGGTGGTGTTAGGGTTAGGGTTAGAATGAATATCAGGATGATTAGCAATCTTTCTGTGAAAAAGTACAGAAAGAGCAGAGATTTTTCCTTTCAAGGAACTTGCAGACAAACCTTTTTCCAAACCATCCTGAAGGAACTGTAAAATTCTAGGAATTCTAAAAGAATGCCAAGAGAATTTATGAGAAGAACACCAAGAAATGCAAGACTTCCAAACTCGGTAATAAATCTTTCTAGACACAGATTTACAAGCCTGTAACATAGTATTAATCACTGAATCAGAGAAACCTCTATGACTAAGTATTAAGCGTTCAATCTCCATACCTTCAAATTTAATGATTTGAGATCCTGATGGAAAAATGGGCCTTGAGATAGAAGGTCTAGCCTTAACGGAAGTGTCCAAGGTTGGCAACTGGCCATCCAAACGAGATCCGCATACCAAAACCTGTGTGGCCATGCTGGAGCCACCAGCAGTACAAACGAACGCTCCATTAGGATTTTGGAAATCACTTTTGGAAGAAGAACTAAAGGCGGAAAGAGATAAGCAGGTTGATAATTCCAAGGAAGTGACAACGCGTCCACCGCTTCCGCCTGAGGATCCCTGGATCTGGACAGATACCTGGGAAGTTTCTTGTTTAGATGAGAAGCAATCAGATCTATTTCTGGAAGTCCCCAGATTTGAACAATCTGAAGAAATACCTCTGGGTGAAGAGACCATTCACCTGGATGTAATGTCTGGCGACTGAGATAATCCGCTTCCCAATTGTCTATACCTGGGATGTGAACCGCAGAAATTAGACAGGAGCTGTATTCCGCCCATACAAGTATCCGAGATACTTCTTTCATAGCCCGAGGACTGTGAGTCCCACCTTGATTATTGACATACGCCACGGTTGTGACATTGTCTGTCTGAAAACAAATAAACTATTCTCTCTTCAGAAGAGGCCAGAACTGAAGAGCTCTGAAAATCGCACGGAGTTCCAAAATGTTGATTGGTAATCTCGCCTCCTGAGATTCCCAAACCCCCTGCGCTGTCAGAGATCCCCATACAGCTCCCCAACCTGAAAGACTCGCATCTGTTGAGATCACAGTCCAGGTTGGACGAACAAAAGAGGCCCCTTGAATTAAACAATGGTGATCCAACCACCAAGTCAGAGAAGATCGAACATTGGCATTTAAGGATATTAATTGTGATATCTTTGTATAATCCCTGCACCATTGGTTCAGCATACAAAGCTGGAGAGGTCTCATATGAAAACGAGCAAAAGGGATCGCGTCCGATGCAGCAGTCATGAGACCTAGAATTTCCATGCATAAAGCTACCGAAGGGAATGATTGAGACTGACAACCAATTTCAGACGTCTCTTTTCTGTTAGAGAAAGTCATGGACACTGAATCTATTTGGAAACCCAAAAAGGTTACCCTTGTCTGAGGAATCAAGGAACTCTTTGGTAAATTGATCCTCCAACCATGTCTTTGAAGAAACAACACAAGTTAATTCGTATGAGATTCTGCAGAATGTAAAGATTGAGCAAGTACCAAGATATCATCCAAATAAGGAAATACCGCAATACCCCGCTCTCTGATTACAGAGAGTAGGGCACCGAGAACCTTTGAAAAGATCCTTGGAGCTGTTGCTAGGCCAAACGGAAGAGCAACAAACTGGTAATGCTTGTCTAGAAAAGAGAATCTCAGGAACTGATAGTGATCTGGATGAATTGGAATATGAAGATATGCATCCTGTAAGTCTATTGTAGACATATAATGCCCTTGCTGAACAAAAGGCAGAATAGTCCTTATAGTCACCATTTTGAATGTTGGTATCCTTACATAACGATTCAATATTTTTAGATCCAGAACTGGTCTGAAGGAATTTTCCTTCTTTAGTACAATAAACAGATTTGAGTAAAACCCCAGACCCCGTTCCAGAACTGCAACTGGCACAATTACCCCAGCCGACTCTAGGTCTGAAACACATTTCAGAAACGCCCAAGCCTTTACTGGGTTTACTGGAATGCGTGAGAGAAAAAAATCTTCTCACAGGCGGTCTTACCTTGAAACCTATTCTGTACCCTTGTGAAACAATGTTCTGAATCCAAAGACTTTGAATTGAATTGATCCAAACATCTTTGAAAAATCGTAACCTGCCCCCTACCAGCTGTGCTGGAATGAGGGCCGCACCTTCATGCGGATTTGGGAGCTGGTTTTGACTTTCTAAAAGGCTTGGATTTATTCCAGACTGGAGAAGGTTTCCAAACGGAAACTGTTCCTTTAGAGGAAGGGTCAGGATTCTGTTCCTTATTCTGACGAAAGGAACGAAAATGATTAGCAGCCCTATATTTACCTTTAGATTTTTTGTCCTGAGGCAAAAAGGCTCCCTTCCCCCCAGTAACAGTTGAAATTATTGAATCCAACTGAGAACCAAATAATTTATTACCTTGGAAAGAAAGAGAAAGCAACGTTGACTTAGAAGTCATATCTGCATTCCAAGACTTAAGCCATTAAGCTCTTCTAGCTAAAATAGCTAAAGACATATACCTGACATCAATCCTAATGATATCAAAAATGGCATCACAAATAAAGTTATTAGCATGTTGAAGAAGTTTAACAATGCTATAAGCATTATGGTCTGTCACTTGTTGCGCTAAAGCCTCCAACCAGAAGGTGGAAGCTGCAGCAACATCAGCCAAAGAAATAGCAGGTCTAAGAAGATTACCTGAACATAAATAAGCCTTCCTTAGAAAGGATTCAAGCTTCCTATCTAAAGGGTCCTTAAAAGAAGTACTATCTGCCGTAGGAATAGTAATACGTTTAGCAAGAGTAGAGATAGCCCCATCAACTTTGGGGATCTTTTCCCAAAACTCTAATCTATCAGATGGCAAAGGGTACAATTTCTTAAACCTTGGAGAAGTCGTAAATGAAGTACCCAGACTATTCCATTCCCTAGAAATTACTTCTGAAATAGCATCAGGAACTGGAAAAACTTCAGGAATAACTACATGAGGTTTAAAAACTGAATTTAAACGCTTATTAGTTTTAATATCCAGAGGACTAGACTCCTCCATATCTAATGCAATCAACACTTCTTTAAGTAAAGAACGAATAAACTCCATCTTAAACAAATATGAAGATTTATCAGTGTCAATATCTGAGGCAGAATCTTCTGAACCAGATAGATCCTCATCAGAAATAGATAAGTCAGAATGATGGAGGTCATTTAAAAATTCATCTGAAATATGAGAAGTTTTAAAAGACCTTTTACGTTTATTAGAAGGAGGAATAACAGACAGAGCCTTCCGAATAGAATTAGAAACAAATTATTTTACATTAATAGGAACATCCTGAACATTAGATGTTGAAGGAACAACAAAAGGTAATGGATTGTTACTAATGGAAATATTATCTGCGTTAGAAAGTTTATCATGACAACTAACACAAACTACAGCCGGAGGAACAGTTACCAAAAGTTTAAAACAAATGCACTTAGCTTTGGTAGAACCAACATCAGGCAGCATCTTTCCAGAAGTAGATTCTGATCCAGGGTCAGGTAGTGACATCTTGCAATATGTAATAGAAAAACCAACATATAAAGCAAAATTATCAAATTCCTTAAATGACAGTTTCAGGAATGGGAAAAAATGCAAAACAGAACAAACCTCTAGAAACCAGAAGCAACTAAAAAGTGACTGAAATAATGTGAAAAAAACTGGACAAGATGACGCCCACATTTTTTGGCACCAAGAATGACGCCCATATTTTTTAGCGCCAAAAACGTCCGTAACACACATACGTAAAAAATTACGCAACTATGTGAAAACGTCCGGCGTCAACTATGATGCCGGAAATGACGAAATTTTTGTGCCAAAAAAGTCTCGCGCCAAAACAGCCCGCAATTTAGAAAAAAAGTCAATTGAAATTTAAGGTAAGAAAAATATTAATTCATATGCATTTTCCCAAAAAATGAAACTGACAGTCTGAAAAAGGGAACACTGATTATCCTGAATCATGGCAAATATAAGTTTAAAACATATATTTAGAACTTTACATATAAAGTGCCCAACCATAGCTTAGAGTGTCATGAATAAAATAAGACTTACTTACCCCAAGACACTCATCTACATATAGTAGATAGCCAAACCAGTACTGAAACGAGAATCAGTAGAGGTAATGGTATATAAGAGTATATCGTCGATCTGAAAAGGGAGGTAGGAGAAGAAATCTCTACGACCGATAACAGAGAACCTATGAAATAGATCCCCTAGAGGAAGACCATGGTATTCAAATAGGCAATACTCTCTTCACATCCCTCTGACATTCACTGCACTCTGAGAGGAAAACTGGGCTTCAGCCTGCTGCTAAGCGCATATCAACGTAGAAATCTAGCACAAACTTACTTCACCACCTCCATGGGAGGCAAAGTTTGTAAAACTGAATTGTGGGTGTGGTGAGGGGTGTATTTATAGGCATTTTGAGGTTTGGGAAACTTTGCCCCTCCTGGTAGGAATGTATATCCCATACGTCACTAGCTCATGGACTCTTGCCAATTACATGAAAGAAATATAAATACATACACATACAAGTGAGAATCAGCAGCTGCCATTAACGAGTTGAATATTGCAGACTAGCAGTTAATTAATCACATGGCTAGTTCAGCCGCATTAACAAGCAATACCTTAATAGACAAATGTCCACAGCGTTTTCTTAATCCAGCCCACTTTCGTGGGTATGGTTTCCTCAAAGCAGGCTAGCGTGTCACATGCTCACAAATCTAGCACGCTGCTGGCGAAACAGTCCTCTATAGAATCAAAGACACAGATAGCAATGGCTAGTATCGCCCAGACTTATTAACACCTTATGTGCCAAATACTTTGTGTATAGTAGCGATAAGCATTCACTGTGCAGGAGGCATACACATTCCCCTTGTTCCCATCAGCAAAACACCTTATATGCTGCACATATTATAGGTGGTAGCTAACAGAATGCACTGTGTGGGATGCATACACCTTTGCCTTATTTCCATTATTGATCCTCAGCAAAGCAACCGATATCAATCAGCCACACATTCAGGTCACTGCCCCTTAGCTTGCCTCCACATCGGATTGACAGCTTACATTTCTTAGGAGCAGGTAGTTCCTGATAGACTCCCTGTCTCGGCTTGTATATATCTGGATAGCTTGCTTTTAATTTTGGATCACATCCAGCTTCCACTCGTATGAAGCCGCTCCGTCTACAAAAGCCAGGTAATAGCAAGAGAGTGTCCATAGCTTATGTTTATATCAAACCACCTTTGGAAAACATGAGCTTATGGCGAGTGTACATCCATCAATGGCACTTCGGCATCTTAAAGGCCTTTTCAGGTGCTTGTTAAGGTCAAGTAATGCTGGATTCTCAACAGAACATAAAAACAATGTTAGAAGGCAAGCTCCTTATAACGTTGCTTTTATGTTTTGCGGTAACCCTTTGCGTTTTGTTTTTTTTTACTCGAGAAAGTTGATTGGAAGAGACACTTCCTCCTGACACCAAGTTCCTTGGGCTCTCAGGGAACCTCACACCGCACCCTAGCAGGACAGACTAGAGTCTGTGGTGATAATCACACAAGAGGGGCAACAAAAACACATTCCTTAAACTGGAGTTGGAGACTGCCACTAATTGACACTTCCTCTCACCTGGGTGTCCAGTTAGAGGACCTGCGACAAATCTGATTAATTTCCCTTCAATTGTCTGAGCATACACAACTGTAGTGGTCTCAGATGAAAGGGAGCAAACGGTATAACATCCAAAGCCGCAACCATAAGACCTTTCAATTCCATGCATTTCGCTACCAAAGGATGAGCATTGGACTGAGGCAGGCGACATACTGTCTGGGGCTTCTCTCTACACTGATCTGTGAGGTAGATGCGCATACTCACTGAGTCTATGATCGATCCCAGAAAGTTTACTCTCATGGCCATAACGAAGCAGCTCTTTTCCACATTGACCTCCCAACCATGCACATGAAGACAGGAGAGTAACCTCTGCGTATGGTCCTGAGCCAATGGCAAGGATGGAACCTGAACCAGGATGTGGTCTAGGTAAGGAGCTACTGCAACTCCCTGCAGGTGAACCACTGCAAGCAGAGGTCCCAGCACCTTGGTGAACGCTCAGAGTGCCATAACCAGTCCAAATGGAGGCGCAGGAAGGCAAACCACAGGAAATGGTAGTGATCTCTGTGTATTGGAATATAAAAAAGGTATGCAGTCTTCAGGTCTATTGTAGTCATGAACTGACCCTCTTGGACCAGGGTAAGGAGGGATCTTATAGTTTTCATCTTGAAGATGGAAACACTGTTACAAACCTGTTGATACCCTTCAGGTCCAGAATGGGACTGAATGTGCCCTATTTCTTTGGGACCACAAAGAGATTAGAATAGAACCTTTTTCCCTGCTGGAGGAACTGGAAATACCACGCCCATGGCTATGAGATGTTCCACACAGTGGAGTAGTGCCAATCCCTTTACTGGGTTTCCCAAAACCCTTGAAAGAAGGAAGTGGTCCCTTGGAAGATGGGACTGAAAACTTATTCTGTATTTCTGACAAACTATGTCCAGTACCCAAGGGTTCTAGATGGACTGAGCCATATTTCTAAATAACAATGGGGTGCAGCTCACTTTTGAATGGAGTAGAAGGCATTTAAAGTTTTTAGACATTACATTGGTGGGACATACTAATACAGAAAGTATACAGACAAAATTATTTTGTAAACCAATACTATTCTACACAGGAAAAGTGTTCAACCCAAATACCTATTCATATTAAGGTAGACGCAAGCGGTGTCATTAAGGTATGGAAAGGGTCAATAGGGGTGTATATACCTCTAACCAATAGTAACGTTACACCCCCTTTTTAAAGGTGTTCCTTAATCTGTTTTACTAGATCTATAATTGCGGCTTTTGCCGAAACGCATAAGACCGTTCTGTTCTACCGGTTCCTGTTGTGAACTTTTAAATCATGAAATAAAGCATTGTTTTTAACACTATCAGGATCTCCTCCTTTTTTTAAAACCTGTTGAAACCCTTCCGGTCCAGAATGAGACTGAAGGTGCCCTCTTTCTTGGGGACCACAAAGAGATTAGAATAGAACCCTTTTCCCTGCTGGAGGAACTGGAACCAACACACCCATGGCTATGAGATGTTCCACACAGTGGAGTAGTGCCGATCTCTTTACTCTTGAAAGAAGGAAGCGGTCCCTTGGAGGATGAGACTGAAAACTTATTCTGAATCTGACAAACTATGTCCAGTACCCAAGGGTCCTAGACAGACTGAGCCCACTCCCTCTGAAACAGAGAAAGGCTGCCCCCCACACGACCTGGTCCCAGGTCGGGGGCAATCCCATCATGCTGACTTATTGTCCTGGGAAGCCCGTTTGGGCTGCTTGCTCTTGATTCACCCCTAGTTGGGCTTCCAGGTAGCAATGGGTAAATCCGTCTTAGGCGCTTCCACACTCTTCTTGTTTGTGCTCGGATAAAAGAAAGAAAAATGTTACACCAAATAACCTTTGGGCTTAGCCTTATTGTGCTGCGGTAGGAAAGCTCCCTTTTAACCTGTAACCGTAGCTATAAAAGAATCCAGACCCAGACCGAACAGGGACTTGCCCTTGAAGAAAAGGATAGTCGCCTTCACTTAGAAACAGTATCCGCCGACCACGACTTGAGCCACAAGGCCCTCCTGGTCAGAACTGCAAAGCTAGAGTTCTTGGCATTGATGTGAATAATTTGAAGAATAGCATCCCTGATGAAGGCATTTGCCAACCTTAGGGATTGTATATGCTCCTGGATCTTCTCAAGAGGAGTTTCAACAGTTCTTACATCCGCTACAGATTCACACAAGAACTTGGTGGCCCCAGTCACTGCTGCTATTCCTACCGCAGGTTAAATAAGGTTGCCCATCTGCAGAAACACCCTTTTTAAGTATCCCTCAAGCTTTCTATCGAACGGATCCTTAAAGGAAGTTACATCTTCAACCGGAATGCTAGTGCCCTTAGCCCACATGAATATGGCGCCATTAACTTTAGGAACATTATTCCATACCTCCGCGTTGGAAGTAGGGACAGGAAACAATCTTTTAAAGGATGCCGTCTCTCCCATTCCTTGGAGATGATCTCCGCTATAATAGGGTGTATAGGAAATACCCCTAGGGCCCTAGGTATAGGTTTAAATACTGTCTAACACGTAAATAGAAAAGAGCAGTAGAAAAATATACTGCTAAAGAATGACAAGGCAGCACAAAATATCCAAATTATAAATATCAGAGTACGTAAACCAAACAAGTATATACATGCTATGAATAAAATAAAACTACAAGGGAAGTCAGGAACATATATAAAGAGCAGGAGATGTCAACAGACTTCTATGAAAAGAGGCACTTAGTGCTGAAAGCACGTCTCTAAACAGCCACTCAGTTGTATCCAAAATGCCCAAATGTTCCTGAAAGAAAGGAAGGAACACATAGTGCAACTGCACGCTCTTAGCAACTGTTGTATAGGTTGCGGCTAATGAGAACACTTTCAGCTGAGAAGGGGAGAATATTCCTTAAACAGACTTGATCCTTATTGTGAGCACATTAGACAACAGACTTCGCTGTGTTACACTTCATATAGTTCATCGATACAATGATGCCCATGCCATTCAACATACACTTCAATAAACATGCATTTACTTTCCACTGGGTTTTCCCCTTTACGGCTCCTTGTGCGTATCAATGCAACTTAATAACGAAGTGTCTCCAGCTCGATAATCCCCTTACTTGATACAGCTCCTGGTGTCAGTGTATGCCGCAGCTGCTATATTCACAGTCGTCACACTCCAGTGTTAGCAAAGGCTTTCTAGTTGAAAGTCATTCCGTGACCACCCAAGGTACTTTCAAAGTATTCTCTATCTGAATCATGAAAGAATTTTTTGGGTTACCGTCCCTTTAAATTATCTGTCATTATTACAAAACAGTCCATGTAAAGGGGTTTGGAAAGAAATTGCAGGCTGTACCAATATTAGTAGTAATAAAATTAAGCATTTATTGAAAATTTAGTTAAAATTCCAGTTATGGAAGGCACACTATTGTTATTCATACAACCTCAGCACACAGGTGCTGCATCCGACGCGTTTCCTGCTTTACAACAAGCACTTCATCAGGGATACACAGCTGCTCTCCCTGTGAATATTTAAACCTCTCTCATTTAACCCTTAACAATGCTGTTAGAAATTTCAATGACCTTTACAAACTGCATTGATAATATTGTATGATACACATGTATACTTTAAAAACATATATAATAGGCAACAAAGTTATAAATATTCTACAAATATTTACATAGAATTTCTAACTTATCTCAAAGTTTTTTATTTCCTAATTTTTAAAGGAATTACTAACATAATAATAAATTTATTAGATCCAAAAAATGTTTTTAGATCTTAAATGTTTATTTTCTCTCACTATTGTAATTATGTTAGAAATTATCGTAGAAAACTAATAAGTAGCTGCTTAAAGGAGAATTATATGGTATGTTGGTTTAGAATAGATTTTTTATATATAATTATAATTACAATTATAATTACAATTATATTTATAATTATAATGGGGAGACTATTTACATTCCTGGATTTTAAGTTTTTTTTTTTTTTTGTTTTTTTTTTGTGTTATTAATATAGGTAATGCACATTTTTAATACTTTCTTTTCACTTATTGATTTGATTTAATTTCAGGGTATTAGATAAGCTTAAATTTTAATTCTTAATCAATTGCTTATTTTTATTTATTATATTAACTAATTTAAGACTAGTGCAAATTCATGTTTATACTTTAACTATAATTTAGCCTATAAATAATTTTAGATCCCATATTTTGTTCATACCTTTTGGGAAGCCTGTTTGGAGTTTATGTATCCAAAAGGCTTCCTTTTTGTTTAGATAAGCTAATCTATCCCCTCCTGTGATTTGTTTTGTGACACAATCTATTGCTTGAAATTCAAACAAAGATAGGACGTATTTCAATGAATCTTCATCGAATGTATGACCTGGTCTATGTCTAGAAAAATGTTCAGCCACTGGTGTTTTTGGTTCAAAGGGCTCTAAGGACAACAAATGCTCTCGAATTCGGTCCTTTAGGGGTCTGATGGTTCTGCCTGTATACTGGCATCCACATAACTTGCAGGAGATAAGATAAACTACATACTTCGATGTGCATGTTAAGTGTTGGAATATCCTAAATTCTTGTTTAGTAGTATTTGAGTGGAAGATTTCTCCCGTTTTGACATAGCTACAACTTTTGCACGGTCTTACACCACATTTGAAGGTCCCATTCTTTTTAGTTAGCCAATTTCGTGTAGACCCTTTTTCATTTTTTGCAAAATTTCTTTTTACATAGTTACCTATTGTCTTGGCTCGTCTTGATACAAATTTTACACCTTCTGTTGTTATGTTGGTTAATGATGGTTCTTTATTTAGCATGGGAAGATACCTTTCTACAATCTTACAGATTTTATGGTACTGATTACTGTATTTTGTTGAGAAGACTAATTGATTATTGTTTCCTGTTCTTTCTCTTTGTTTATCACTGAGTAATTCTGCCCTATCCATTGATCTGACTAGTTCAATAGTTTCTGTAAGGGCTTTTTCTTTGTAACCCCTCTTGATCAGTCTATTTTTTAGGTCTTCTGCATGGGTGTTATAGTCCCTGAGATTGCTGCAATTTCTGCGCAATCTCATAAATTGTCCCTTTGGGATTGCTCTTTTGAGATGTGTAGGATGGTGGGAATCTGATCGCAGTATGGTATTACCTGAAATATCTTTTCTATATGTTTCTGTATATAAGACATTGTTAATGGTATCTATTTTAATCTGTACATCAAGAAAAGTTATCCTGTCTCTATGCCAAGTGTATGTAAATTTTAGGTTCATGCTGTTGTCATTAAGGGTCTTAACAAAGTTCTCAAGCTGTTTGATGTCACCTTGCCATACTACAAGGATATCATCGATAAATCTCGTATAAAATAAAACATTATCCTTGTAGTCATTTAATTCCCCAAATATTTTGAAAATCTCAAAATATCCAAGATAGATATTCGCATATGAGGGGGCAAATTTCGCCCCCATTGCGGTTCCTCTATTTTGCAAATAAATGTTGTTTTCAAATACAAAATAGTTGTGTTTTAATAGGAATTTAACTGTGTCAACCAGATAACTGATGAAAACCATATCATATTCCGTGTATAGCTTGAGGATCTCCTCCAGCGCTAGGAGGCCTTGTTGGTGGGGAATGCACGAATAGAGAGACACCACATCTATAGTGAGTAGTAGATAAGTATCTTTCCAAACAAACTCTTCTAGTTTTCTAAGTAGTTGTTTGGTGTCTCTCAAATATCCGGGCATATTCCTCACAATTGGCTGGAGGAAACCATCAATCCATTCTCCCAAACGTTCCCCCAGAGTACCTATGGTGGAAATTATAGGTCTCCCCGGGGGATTGAGGGGGTCCTTATGCATTTTAGGTATGTGCTTAAATGTGGAGACAACTGGGTATCTTGTTAATAAGTGTTCTGCTGTCCTTTCATTAAGGATTCCCAATTTTTTGCCTTCAACCAGAAGTTTTTCCAATTCACTTATGAACTTTAAGGTTGGATTAAATGTCAATCTTTTGTAAGTGTTTTTATCACTAAGCTGTTTATATGCTTCATTAGTATAAGCCATTCTGTCAACTATTACTATCATGCCCCCTTTGTCAGAGTTGGAAATTACTATGTTCTCATTTTTTTGTAATTCTCTTAGGGCTTTCCATTCTTTATTAGTTAGATTATCTGACCTCCTTAGTTTCTGAGTTTCTTTGTTGTTTAGCCTAGTTATTTCTTGTTCCACTATGCTGTGAAAAAGATCTATAGTGTCCCCCCTAGATTGTGATGGATAAAATGTTTTATCAGTTATATTCAACCTACTTCTATTATTACAAAACATACACAGGGACCTTCAGGGTTGGGAACAGAAAAACATATCCTGGTTAGGCCGTATAAATTATTTAAAAATGATGATGCTACCACGAATATTATATTTATTCAGGCATTGCCTATACCACTACCTAAGCATTGCTTACATCATTTACAAATAGTTATAAACCCTCATATTTGGTCCAGCCGTATGACAAGAGTCTCTATGAAACCTATGTATATGCCAAAAGATAAGGGTGGTTTGGGAGTCCCTAATCTTGAATACTATCATTATGCGTCACATCAAGTACTTCAATTTAACTTATCTAGAGATCCTGTAGCTTGTCTCTTTAACAGACCAACCAAATTAAAATGTAGGTTTAGAACTAAGCTTTTGAGTTTAATGTTAAAGGGACACTGAACCCACATTTTTTTTCTTTCATGAATCAGATAGAGCATGCAATTTTAAGCAACTTTCGAATTTACTCCTATTATCAATTTTTCTTCGTTCTCTTGCTATCTTTATTTGAAAAGGAAGGCATCTAAGCTATTTTGTTGGTTCAGTACGCTGGACAGCACTTGTTTATTGGTTGGTTAAATGAATCCACCAATCAGAAACAACAACCCAGGTTGTTCACCAAAAATTGGCATCTAAACTTATATTCTTGTTTTTCAAATAAACATACCAAGAGAATGAAGAAAACTTGATAATAGGAGTAAAGTAGAAAGTTGCTTAAAATTGCATGCTCTATCTGAATCACACAAGAAAAAATGTGGGTTCAGTGTCCCTTTAAACAATTAATCTCCAGATTCTGAGGGGGGGAATCTTTGGAAGAATGAATAAATTCTGTTACATTGACATTGTCTTTGGAAAAACAACACTCTTTTGCCATACGTAAAATAGATGATTATTATGCTATTTAGTTTATTTGGGAAGAATATGTCAATTCTATATAGATATTTAGGTTTTTTTATGAATGTATTTTGCCACTATATTGCAATCACCCACTTTTATTTTATACTTTCAGTAGACTGATTGTATTGCTGTTGCATTGAATTGTTGATATTTTCAATAAAAAAATCTTTAAAAAAATAAAAAAATTGGATTTTAGAATCTTTGGATTTTGGAATTCCTGATTTAGAGATTTTTACCTGTAGAAATCAAACTTTACCAGCCCTAGACAGAAGTTATGCTGATAACACCCTCATCATTTTGCACTATTTTGCACAGTGACAACACTCCTTAAAATATTATCCTCGTCTAAGACAGTGCAAGAAATTCCCAAGTACAGCATTGAGCTTTTCAAGCAAAAAAAAAAGAAAATTCAACAAATAAAAAGCACAAACGTACCATGAAGGTTACTACCTGCTTTATCTAGACACAAAAAACATAGTCTTGAGAAACCTTATGAAAATACATACATATCTATCTTATGTCATAAACGTGAAGAAAGGGGTTTTATATATATATATATATATATATATATATATATATATATATATATATATATATATATATATATATATATATACATACACACACACACATGTAAAGGGTCATTATAGTAAAAAAAAAACAAAAAAAAAAACTAGATGCTCTAATCCGCTTAGAACATGTGATTTTAAGACACTGCTGGTCGCAATTGGAAACCGCCGCTGATGCAATCAGCAACCTAGTCGCACAACTCGAATGTGGAACTAGCACTGCTGATTGGATCAGCGGTATTTTCCACTCAGCAGTACTTTGTGAGTGCAAAGTGGTATTTCTACAGAGTGTTTACCCCTTTGTGTAGTCTAGGGTTGGTAGTCTAAAATGACATGGTTTAACAGATTAAAACATGTCATTTTTGACTACAATGGCCCTTCAAGGCTCTGTTATCTAAAAATGTTGTCATTTGGCACTCCTACATCTTATAACCTACAAGGACAAGCAGTTAGCATGTAAAAATCATGTTACATATTAACAAAACAAAAAAAAAACATCATATATAGCCAATAGTTTTTATAATCTGCAACAGAAAAACTTAACCAAAAACCATCTCTAAATAATGTCATAGGCCATAATGAAGTCGTCCTCATGCCACCACTCCCATTTTGCATTACTTTGGAATCTCTTCAACTAATGCATTTCTGGCATCTCTATATTTAGGTTTCCGTATATATGGAAGTTTGGTAAGCTTATCAATATCTTATATACGTTTGATCTCTGGTCTCCTGAAAATCGCAAAGTTGCCCCTGACTTGAGAAGAGTATATGCAGAGATGTAGAACCATATCATATATGATTATCAGATATAGCAAGGACACTTGCTATTTATCCCACCGTACAGCCCAAGATTGAGGAGGGGGGGGATCATACACAATTCAAAACTGTTAGTATAAAAGTGGAATGGATATAATATTCTCTCTCTTCAAAAAAAAAAACTGTATATTAAAAAGAAGTACTGAGCCAGAATATTGACTTACATGTAACAGATAGCTTATACAGGTCCGGCATCTTTTGGCCACTTTGCTCTCCAGGAACATAGTCTCCTAATCCTACAGTCGTTAGAGAAATAAAGCAAAAGTAAAGAGCATCTACATAGTCCCAGTTCCCTTCAACAACATTAAACACAATTGCGGGGACAAAAAAGAAAATAATTGATAAGAAGCACATTAAAATGGCAGCATGTAACCACTCCAGTTTTTTTCTCGATATGTTGAATCGGAGTTGAATGTGGTGTATCGGCTTGTCCCGAAGAAAGATGAGCAAGTTGCGTGCAGTGATAGAGAGGACAGACAATGTGAACGGAATTCCAAATATTGAATAAACCAAACAAAATATTTTTCCTCCTAATGATATTGGGAATGGATGACCATAGCCTGAAATACAAAATATAAAGTATTAAAAATGTTAATAAACATTAAAAATTAAAATTCCCTGAACTTGTGACTCATTTTTATGCAATTAAAAAAAACTGATTTTAAACTCACAATAACCTTGCTCAATTTTAAATAAATCTTAGTAATACTGTACATGTAAAAAGCTATTGATTTAACCTTTAAACTATATACTGTATATATATATATATATATTCACAAAAGTAGAAATACAGAGCCTCTCCTGTCCAGCACTAACCAATCCCTAAAAAATATAATGGAATAAGCAATTCTAAAGTGACAACCCTATAGAAGCATAAAGAAATAGTAAATATCAAAAACATCAAACAATTGCTGCCTGTTTGCAGCAATTGTTTGATGTTTTTGATATTTACTATTTCTTTATGCTTCTATAGGGTTGTCACTTTAGAATTGCTTATTCCATTATATTTTTTAGGGATTGGTTAGTGCTGGACAGGAGAGGCTCTGTATTTCTACTTTTGTGAATAAAATTTCTCTACTCTCCCCTTGCACCAAAGGTCTGACAAGTACTAAACATTTGGACCTTTGTGTTACTACCCCTTTTTATTGGTAAAACTGATAGTGCTGACAACAACCCTCTCTTATATATATATATATATATATATATATATATATATATAACCCAGTTTTAAGGGACATTAAATGTTTATGTATAATTAGAAAACAATTAATGCTTACCTGACAAATTCATTTCTTTCTTGGTGGTGAGAGTCCACAATCCATTACTCCTGGGAAGTACTCTTCCTGGACACTAATAAGAGGCAAATATTCCTAAACCCCAAGAGCTCTATAACACCCCTCCAACCTTACTGGTAACCAGCCTGCCATATAGCAAACAAGATAGGTAGGAAAAGGAATATTAGCAATAAAGGAGCATGGAAAAAAGATGTGCAAAAAAATAACAGTGTGGGGTCTCATGGACTCTCACCACCATGAAAAATTAAATTTATCAGGTAAGCATAAATTATGCTTTCTTTCATACAGGTGGTGAGAGTCAACAAATCATTACTCCTGAGAAACTTATACCTAAGCAGTGAAGTTCATGAGTAATGAGGCGGGACAAGCATCTACTTACTCATTTTTTCACAATACGAAATCAACCAGAGATTACTGCCTGAAAGACTTTCCACCAAAGGTTACTTTGGAAAAAGGGCAATAATCCATCGAGGAGGAAACTGACCCATCTAAAACAGACAGACTAAAGGATTATCTAAAACGCTGTATAACTTGCAGAAAAGAAACTTCAAAGACAAATTATGGTGAACCCTCTCCATAGAAATCTTGTGACAAAAAGAACAAACATTTCCAACTTATATTGTCCGAAGACACCACTTTAGGCAACAACAAAAATCAAACTCTGTCCTCCAAACTGCTGTATATTCGGATGAAAAAAACAAGATAAGAAGAGAGAAAAAGAGATTGGACAACTCAAACTCTCCTAACAGAAAAAAATTGGCAAAAGAAATAAAAAAAGCTTTCCGAGATAAAAGCACATATGTATAGGCTCAAAAAAAGGAGGAGCCTGTAAAAGACAAAACACATTAAAACCAAATTAAGGTTCAAAGAAGGGAGAGAAAAAAAATATGACAATAAGATTAACAATCTTCATGTGAAACAATAACAAAAACTGATACTTCAAAGAACTGGCAGATAAATCCAAGCAACCCTGAAGAAAATACAGAATCTTAGGATTTCTAAAATAAAACTAGGAAAAAGCTTAAAACCATACACAAGGAAATAAAGGCCTTCCAACCCTTTATTTATACCCTGTCACAAAAATGCTGCCACTATACTAAAATGTTTAACCACTATCCCGCTGCTCCTGGACCCACGCCGCAACTAAATAAAAGTATTAACCCCTATTCCGCCATTCCCAGACCCCACAGCAACTAAATAAAAGTATTAACCCCTAAACCCCTGGCTTCCCACATCACTACCACTAACTAAACCTATTAACCCCTAAACTGCCAGCCCCCCACATCGCCATAAACTAAAATAGGCTATTAACCCCTAAACCTAACAACCCGCTAACTTTATATTAAAATTACAACATCCCTATCTTATAATAAATTAAAACTTACCTGTAGAATTAAATTAAACTATATTAAACTATTAACGTACCCTAACTATTATACTACAATTACATTAAACTACCAATTAAATTAACTATTTTACATATTAAATAAACCCTAACCCTACTCAAATTATTTAAATCTACAATAAAAAATTACTAAGTTACAAAATCATGGGTATATTATGCTAGTGGGTAACTTGAAACTGACACATAAGGGTAGTTTGAAACTCATATGATTGTATTACAGCAAGCAGCATTCCACAACTTCCTTTACATAGGTTTCTCATATATACTTATATGGACATTTTCTGTTACTTCTTCTAACTGCATTCCTCCATTTCCTGTGGCCTCTTGTGACGTGTGAGCTACTATAAAACTACTGTGAATACTGATAATAAACGGAACTAATGAGAAACACTCTCTGTGCCTGTGTGATTTTTCTTGCTGGTTCCCAGGGCTCTGGAGAATCGTGTGATGGACCCCTATCAGCCAGGGGTAAGGAGAAAAAGTGTACCCAACAAACTGGTGTCAGAAGTGGGATGGGACAGGAGATCCCGTAAGGTAAGTGAACAGAGTCTTTTTATTCTGACCTTTTCTCTTACCCCGGGATCACTAAAGTCCCATCCACATAGGAATAGTTGGGAAATATATATATGTGAATCTTTGGTAGATTCCAATTTAGTTAGTCTTTGGTAGACTAAAATGGGAATAATAGATTTGGTAGAAATCAGGTTACATAGGTTAAAGTCTGGCTGAGGTTAAAGCTACTGATTCTCACTCTTGCTTTTTAATAGACATGTGCGGTTCGATTCGGTCCGAATCGAAATTCGGACGAATATGTCGAATTCGGATCGATTCGAATTTTCGAATTGCGGTAGTGCCGAATCTACAGAATAAATCCAAATCGATTCGAATTTATTCGGTAGATTCGGATGGCCGTCTATTACACTAGTATTGTACAGTATACTAGTGTAATACACAGCACATCCCACTTAACACTGACCGAAATTCCGAATCGATTTGAATCGAACCAAATTTCCCATGAATCCGAATGAATCCGAAACGAATTCATTCGATTTCTTCTGAATTCGAATCGATCCGACCCGAAATTCGAATTGGTCCGAATCAATCCGAACCAAATTTTCTGACGCTGCACATATCTACTTTTTAAATACGCTGTATGGCAAAATGTTGCTTATTGTATAAAGTGTTAAAAAAGTAAACTGCTGCTAATATGTATTGCTGTTAGGTTACTGAACGTTGTAATATGCCCCATCTCTCTGGCTAGGGGAAACCCTTTGACACAGAAAAGGTGAACGCAAGTGACAACTGAAGGAAACGGAATAGGGATATTTTATCTTGTTGCAAACTTAAGCATTGAAGCACAATAACTGGTTGCGGATTACCGGAGTGCTTCGGTTCAGTACAGCCATTCCAGTTAGTTTGGTTTTTGCAAAAGATACAATAATTAATTGCTCTTAAAGGTAAAGAATTGCATTTTTTTGTTGTAAATTTTTAAAGGATAAGTTAGGAGTTGAGAATGGACAAATCCCAGTCTAAACAATTTCCACCATCTAGACTGGGAGAGACTTGTAAAGTTATGTGGGAAGGGTGTCGCCCGAGGGATACGTGTATGTTGTCCCCTGGGTTAATAGTATAGCAGGATGGACGGAAGCCATGAGAAGCTCCGATCCATTCCCCAGAGAAGGGGATAATGATACATTTCACATGAATATGGTAAAAGGGTAGTGTCTAGGTGATGAAGAAGCATTTCCATGGTATAAGGGTGACCCAGGGTGGGATATGAATTATATGAAAAAGGGTGGTGAAAATTGGCTGATAGTCGCTGCACACTGGCAATATATCGATGTGGATGGGAATAAAAAGAAGGGTAAAAGTAGGAAGCAAAGACAGACATCATATTCAACCCCCCACGCCCCTTGCCTATCTTTGCAATCATAGAACAAACTATATCCTAGCCTTCCATCCCCGAATGACATTGATCTAGAGACCATGGCTATTGCCTCTACTCAGGTACCCCAGGGATGGACCATGCCGGAACCTTTTGTAACTCCCCGATACCAGGTCGCTAAACCCCCAATTATGCCCAAACCCCCGATTAAGGTCAAACCAGTAACACCTTCCTGCCCCCCTACATTGACCCCACAATATAGACGAGGGAATGAAAAAGTAGAAGGGGAGGAGGCAGCTGAACCAGAAGCCAGTATGCCATTTCTCACTGTGGGAGACCAATTAATTATGAAACCTTTGTCCCCGGCTGAATTAAGGGAAATTACTAAGGGAGCCCCAAATCCCCGTCAACATCCATCAGCTTGTATTATGTATTTAAAAAGAAAGTTACAGGGACAAAAACATGACAGACAGACAGACATAAGAATTACCATTGATTCACTTCTAGACTATGACCCTGAATCAGGTTGGGACTGGGACAATGTACAGACTATTAGTAAATTGAGTCATGATCCAACAATTAGCTATGCCCTAAACACACGTGAGGGACGTGACGCAATGTGGAGAGAATTAAGCATAGAAATGCATTGTTATAACCATAAAAAGGTTTGTTGCTCTTTTGCAGAATCTCCCCTAAATGTGGAGTCTCAGTTTTAGGGAAAGATATGCTGTGAGCGTATTTATATTGAAATGGATTAATGTCCCAAGTATAGAGTTACCTTTAGTAATATCTTAGGCCTGTATTTTAGTATTTGTGGATATTTCCCAGAATAAATGTACAAGTAATCCAGAAAACAAAGTGACTTAAGCTTGGAAAACAAACAGTCCCGCATACAACCGTCTTCACACACTCACACAGGCAAAATATATATATAAAAGTATTTACATTGAGGATCCGGTTACATGAATGAGCGGAGTTTAAGCAATCAAGTGAAACTTTCCGGTTTACAGGAGTATGGCTATTATATCGCTTACCGGAGCTTCCAGCTGAAGATAGAAAGTGAGATAGTGCTCTCAATACTTAGCGTCTGCAGCGTGTGGAGCGGAACACTGTGTGAGTGTGACTTCCGGGTGTTGCGTAGGAGAGATCAGCTGGAGCAGGCTGAGCAGGAGAGTTGGGAGACTCAGCAGATGATCCGGAATGAGAACGGAGGCAGTGAAGGGAATTCACAAACAAAGGTAATTCCTGGAAAGGAATTATAGCGAGATGACCTGAAGATTATGTAGAGAGGTTCAGAGTTTCAGGAATAAGTGTACTCTAAGAATCAACACCAATAATCAGGCAGGGATAAGGTGTTAACAGGTGGTTTATATAGAGAGAGGAAGTAGGTGGGAGGGATATACCTTAAAGGTATATCACAGTTCCCCCCACTCAAGGGACCCCCCTCAGAGAAGCCGGACAAGGCTTGAAAGGATTCCTGTGATGGAAACGTCTCAGAAGAACTGGAGCATGAACATCAGAATGAAGCTGCCAGGAATTCTCCTCCGGTCCGTAACCCCTCCATTTCACAAGATATTCCAAACGTCCGCGACGTAACCTAGAGTCAAGAATTTTCTCCACCTCAAATTCTTCCTGACCATCAAGAACAACAGGAGTCGGAGGAACTGCGGATTGTCCAAGAGGATCAGATTTATAGGGTTTCAGTAGAGACACATGAAACGAATTGTGAATCTTGAAATCCCTTGGTAGAGTTAGTTTAACTGCATTGTCATTGAGAATCATCTCTATGGGGAATGGACCTAAAAACTGATTTGCCAGTTTTTTACTAGGCAGTTGTAATCTGAGATGTTTTGTAGACAAGAGTACCAAATCACCAGTTTTATAAACTGGTGTTTGTCTGTGTCTCCTATCATAATAAAACTTCTGCCTATCCTTTGCTTCAGTGAGATGGGTTTTTAATAAATCCAGTCTCGCTTGTAGAGTAAAGGCATAATCCATGGCACTTGGAGAATTTACAGGTGACTTAGCGAGAGTGATGGATGTTGGATGATAACCATAGGTTGCAAAGAATGGTGTCATTTTTGTGGATGAGGAGATGGAGTTGTTGTAGGAAAACTCAGCTAATGGTAAATAGGAGATCCAATCATCCTGCAAATGGGTGATGTAACACCGAAGATATTGTTCCAAAGATTGATTTAATCTCTCCGTTAAGCCATTAGTCTGAGGGTGAAAAGCCGTGGAATACCTAACATCAATTTTCAAAAGCTTATTAAGGGATCTCCAAAAAGAAGAAGTAAACTGGGTTCCACGGTCAGAGATTATGACTTTGGGTAACCCATGAAGACGTACAATTGAGTCTATAAAAGCTTGAGCAGTGATTTTAGCAGTGGGTAAACCTATTAAGGGCGTGAAATTAGCTAATTTTGTCAAATGATCTATTACCACAAATACAGTATCATATTTTTGTGATTTGGGTAGATCAACTATAAAATCCATTGATATTACGCTCCAGGGTTTATCAGGTATTGGTATGGATTTTAATAAGCCAATTGGTTTTTTGTGTTCTGATTTGTTGCGAGCACAAACATCACAATAGGAGACATAATCGTATATATATTGATCAATATGTGGCCACCAGAAATACCTTTTTGTTAACTCTATTGTCTTCTGTATGCCTGTATGTCCAGACAAGACATTATCATGGGTATAGGACAAAACGGTTTTTCTAAGCTGAGGTGGAATATACAATCTGTCTTTGTGATAGAATAAATTATTTGATGGATCTTTAATACAAGAGTCTGGTATCTCTGTATCTTTGGAGAGAGCAGTTAGAACTTCCGTTTCGAAAGTTGTGAGGGCTCCAATAATCTTATTCTCAGGTATTATTGGAGTAGTAGTAATGAGATGTGGTTGATTATCATACTGTCTGGATAAGGCATCAGCCTTAATGTTTAAAGTTCCAGGCTTGTATGTCAATTGAAAATTAAATCGATCCAGAAACAAGGACCATCGGACTTGACGGGCAGAGAGGGTCTTATTTGTTTTAAGGAATTCTAAGTTTTTGTGATCAGTATAAATCTTGAAAGGTTCTAATGTACCTTCCAAGAAATGCCTCCAATGTTCTAACGAGTTTTTTATAGCTAAAAGCTCTTTATCACCAATGCTATAGTTCTTTTCAGCAGGTAAATAAGTTTTAGAGTAGAAGGCTATGGGGTGGAGATCGTTAGTATGTTTATCTTGCTGTGACAAGATTGCTCCTATACCAGAGTTTGACGCATCTACTTCTACTATAAAAGGTAGTCGATAATCAGGTAAGCTTAAGACTGGTGCTGTGGTAAAACTTTTCTTTAGAGTATCGAAAGCATTTTGAGCCTCATCTGTCCATAAGTATTTGTTTTTACAACTAGTTAAAAACGTCAGTGGTTTTACTATGGAAGAGAAATTTTCAATAAACTTTCTATAAAAATTTGCAAATCCTAGAAACCTTTGTAAAGCTTTAATGTTTGTAGGAATTGGCCAATCTAGGATAGTGGTAATTTTATCTGGGTCCATTTGGACTTTATTTGGTGTTATAATAAATCCCAAAAACTTTATGTGATTAGTGTGAAATATACATTTTTCCTGTTTTGCATATAACATGTTCTCTAAGTCTTGTTAGAACCCATCGTACATGTTTCTCATGATCAGCAAGTGTTTTGGAATATATCAGAATATCATCTAAATAAATGATGACACATATGTCAATTAAGTCATGGAATATTTTGTTAATGAAATATTGAAAGGTTGCCGGGGCATTGCAAAGACCGAAAGGCATTACATTGTATTGATAAAGCCCGTACCTAGTTCGGAATGCGGTCTTCCACTCATCGCCCTTTTTTATTCGGATCAAATTATAGGCACCTTTTAGGTCGAGTTTTGTGAATATTGTGGCCTCAGACAGTCTTTCTAGTAATTCTGGGATTAAAGGTAAGGGGTAACGATTTTTTATTGTGATTTTATTTAGAGCTCTATAATCAATAATTGGTCTGAGTGTACCATCTTTGTTTGTTACGAAAAACATACCGGCTGCAGCAGGTGATGTGGAATGAGAGATGAATCCTTTTTTGAGGTTTTCATCTAAATAGGAACGTAAATCAGAAAGTTCTTTTTGAGACATAGAATAAACTCTTCCATGAGGTATTTGAGAGCCAGGGATTAAATCAATTGGGCAGTCAAATATTCTATGAGGAGGGAGGTTTTCAGCCTCCTTTAAGTTGAACACATCCTCCAAATCCTGATAAACCACTGGTATCGGTTGGATACTAGCAATGCTTGCATGAGGATAGCAAGTATTCTGACAATAACTAGAATTTAATGAGATTTTATGGAGTGACCAGTCTATTGAAGGGTTATGGGTTTTTAACCAAGAGTAACCTAGAATTATGTTGTGCATAGAGATTGGTATTATATCAAAAGATAAGTACTCTGAATGTGAAGTAGATATTGTAATCTGAAGTGGTATAGTGTGATGCGTTATGGGTCCTTTTTGTATGGTGGAACCATCTATTAATGTAACGTACACAGGATTTTGTTTGCACACCGTGGGTATTTTATTAGCAATAACATAATTTGTGTCAATATACACCCCAGAAGCCCCTGAATCGACAAAAGCATTAGTCTGAAGATTGTTTTGGTCCCACTGTAAAAAGAGAGAGGTGATTAATTGATCTGTTTTGTTATCATTGTATAAATGTTCTAAAGTTATTTTCTTACCCTTCTTTTGTTTTTCCAACAAAGGACAGGTTGAGACTGCATGCTCTTTATTTGCGCAATATAAGCACAAATTGGAAAGACGGCGCCTGGTCTTTTCTTCGGGGGATAGTGGACCCCTAATGGTTCCTATCTCCATGGGAATGGAACTTGTAGGAACTTTTTCATGCAGTGGATTTGATGAGTAGAAATGTTTAGGAGGATTCTCAAAACTTCCTTTCTCTGCCTTTCTTTCTCGAATTCTGCGATCCAGAGTGGTACTTATTTTTATTAACCCTGCAAGACTTTCAGGCATGTCTAGGCGAGACAACTCATCTTTCAATACTTCAGATAATCCTAGACGAAATTGGTTGCGTAAACTGACTTCATTCCATAAAGAATCGCTGGCCCACATCTGGAAGTCCGTGGTGTATTCCTCCACGGTTCGTTTTCCCTGTTTCAGGGAGCGTAGTTTAGTCTCAGCTATAATTTGAGTGTGGGTATCTTCATATAATTCAGACATGGCTGAAAAGAAATCCTCTAGGGAATCCAATATAGGGTTATTAGACTCAAAAAAGCGATTTGCCCATGTTCTGGGTTCACCTGTGAGATATGAAATTGCTGTGCACACTTTTATTCTCTCAGAATGATATGTGCGGGGCTTGAGAGAGAATAACAACCCACATGCATTTTTAAAATCCCTAAACGTGGATCTTTTACCAGAGAAAGGGATAGGAGGCTGAACCTGTGGTTCTGGTATTTCTGAGGGTTTAGGGGTTAAACACTCTTTCATTAGAGTTCTTAAAGTGGCAGTCTCTGCTTGTACCTCTGTTAACCCACGAGCCAGATAATCCAATTTTTGATGGATATTATTAAAGACAGTCTGAATCTCTGTGGGGTCCATTTTATTATGGATAGATATACAGCAGAGATTTTTTTAAGGCCTGATTATACGGTTATAACCATAAAAAGGTTTGTTGCTCTTTTGCAGAATCTCCCCTAAATGTGGAGTCTCAGTTTTAGGGAAAGATATGCTGTGAGCGTATTTATATTGAAATGGATTAATGTCCCAAGTATAGAGTTACCTTTAGTAATATCTTAGGCCTGTATTTTAGTATTTGTGGATATTTCCCAGAATAAATGTACAAGTAATCCAGAAAACAAAGTGACTTAAGCTTGGAAAACAAACAGTCCCGCATACAACCGTCTTCACACACTCACACAGGCAAAATATATATATACAAGTATTTACATTGAGGATCCGGTTACATGAATGAGCGGAGTTTAAGCAATCAAGTGAAACTTTCCGGTTTACAGGAGTATGGCTATTATATCGCTTACCGGAGCTTCCAGCTGAAGATAGAAAGTGAGATAGTGCTCTCAATACTTAGCGTCTGCAGCGTGTGGAGCGGAACGCTGTGTGAGTGTGACTTCCGGGTGTTGCGTAGGAGAGATCAGCTGGAGCAGGCTGAGCAGGAGAGTTGGGAGACTTGGGAGACTCAGCAGATGATCCGGAATGAGAACGGAGGCAGTGAAGGGAATTCACAAACAAAGGTAATTCCTGGAAAGGAATTATAGCGAGATGACCTGAAGATTATGTAGAGAGGTTCAGATTTCAGGAATAAGTGTACTCTAAGAATCAACACCAATAATCAGGCAGGGATAAGGTGTTAACAGGTGGTTTATATAGAGAGAGGAAGTAGGTGGGAGGGATATACCTTAAAGGTATATCACATGCATAGAGTATGGAAGGATAAACAAAGTATGTCAATTGCACTAGCGTGCAAGCAGAATACAAAGGAAACAGTAGTAGAATTTGTTAAATGCTTTTATAAATTCTGGAAGGAAGAGGCTGGAATGGAATCAGGGGAGGCAATGGGCTCTCTGAAGGTCCAGACTTGCATTAGTAATATGCAACCTCAGCTTTCCTTGTTGGTGAAACAACTTGTCTCTGAATGGCCGGAGTTGACTCCAGCAGACTTCCTGAAAAGAATTCATGAAATGGAAGGGTCAGGTTGTTTTGACATCAAGAAATTAGAGGGGAAAAAATGTTGCTTTTTATCAAAAGCAGAGTTTACAACATTATGACCCATGCCAGGCCAGGAAAGGAATAATGCAGGGAGTAACAGAATGTATGTGAGAGGTAGAGGAAGAGCTAGGGGAAAGTATACTACAAACAGAATACATTGTGTTAACTGTGGGGAACAGGGACATTGGAAAAATGAATGCCCAAAACCCCCTAATAATTCTGGCCCTCCTTACAATCCCCGACAGTATAACCGACAGCCTTACATAGCCCCTGCACCTGTGGAGGCACCCAAACATAACATACAATGGCCATAGGGGTGCCCAGAAGGTAGCACTCCAACTTTTCCAGTGGTGTCAACAAGTTATCACTAACAACCATACTTGATCCTAGAGGTGGAGGGAGAACCCCTACCATTTCTAGTAGACACCGGAGCTACATGCTCCGCCTTATGCTTGGATATGTATGGTGGCACTACTGAAAAATCTGAACCTTCTCTAGGGAATAATGGAGTGCGACCTCAGACTTGCATCACATAACAACTTGAAGTTAGGGTACCCTGTACTGGCCAACACCTTTTGTACCCATTTCGTATTATAACTGGGTGTCCCCTTAACCTTTTGGGTCGTGATCTTATGGGTCCCCTTGGAGTAAAAGTAGCTGTCACTAGACAGGGTAGGTTAGACGTGAGTCTAGGGTCCACTAACCTGTGTTTTTATAATGACATATTGACAGATGTCCCATCCTCTGTATGGACATCTTCAAAACTTGACGTTGGTTTAGTTCAGTGTACCCCGTATAAAGCCAGATTAAAACCTAACACCACTCCAGTGTTTATTAAATAATATCCATTGTCTAGAGAAAAGAAAGAGGGGATAAGGCCCATGATAGAGGAATTCCTTAAACAAGGAATTCTTCCATCCAGTAGTTTCTCCCTATAATACTCCCATAAATCCAGTCCCAAAGAAGGACAATGAATATAGGTTAGTACAAGACCTAAGGGCGATTAATGAAATAGTGATCCCCAATAGTCCCAGATGTTACAACCTTACTCACAGCCATTCCACATGACGCCCGTATATTTACAGTCATTGATTTAGCTAATGCATTCTTTTCGGTCCAATTGGACCCTGAGACACAGCTACTTATGACTTTTTGTTATGATGGGCGTCAGCTTACCTGGTCCCGCCTCCCTCAAGGCTATGTGGACTCACCTGCAGTCTGTTCGCAGGTGCTCCCATGTACCTTGCGGTCATGGACACCCAGCCAAGGTTCCGTCCTCCTTCAGTACGTCGATGACCTACTGTTGTGTAGTCCTAACCAGGAGACAAATACAGCAGATATGATTAGTCTGTTAAAACACCTTGCTGCCGAAGGTCACAAAATAGCAAAACATAAGCTACAAGTAGGAGTGACAAAAGTGGATTACCTTGGTTTTGTGCTTTCCCAAGGCTACCGGTCCATTAGTCCCAAACGAATCCAAGCTATTCAACAGATCCCAAAGCCAGCCACTAGAAAAGACATGCTCACCTTTCTAGGTATGTTTAACTATTCCAGACAACAGATTCCTGAGTGCTCCCATCACAATTCCATTCTAAGGCAAGCCATAAAAGGGGATAGCCCAGAACGTATACAATGGACCACAGACATAACTAAATCCTACATAGCTCTAAAGACTAGCATTATAAGCACCCCTGCATTAGGTCTACCTGATTATTGTAAACCATTTCATTTGTATGCGAGGGACAATAGTAAAGCCATGGCTGCTGTCTGTGCTCAAGAGCATGGTGGAGGCAATATGCGTCCCGTAGCTTTCTTTTCCAAAGTAGTTCCAATACCGGTACAAGGGATGCCGGTGTGTCTCTGAGCATTGGTGGCTTGCGCCATCACTGTAGAGAGGGTTGAAACAATCACACTAGGCCACCCGATAGTACTACACACTAGTCACCAAGTCTTACATCTTGTAAAAAATGTCACTACCTAACATATGACTTCCCAAAGACTTTCAGGTTATGAATGTATATTACTGAATAATACAAATCTGACTATTAAATATTGTAGTGTATCCTCAGGGTCAGCCCGAATACTTTGTGCCTTACTCACAGGCTCACCCGACTTTCCAACACACCATGACTGTATAGAGGTAATACACCACATTACCACACCAAGACCTGACCTGATAGACAAACCTTTTGACCATGCAGATAATGTGTTTGTTGATGGCTCTTGCTCCCGGCCCAGTGACGGTATTTATAAGACAGGCTATGCCGTTGTGCAACTACCAGACATTGTGCTAGATGCAGGCTCTATTCCACAAGCTGCAGAATTAATAGGACTCACAAAAGCATGTAAATTGTTTAAGGATAAATCTGTTAACATTTACACTGATTCTCGTTATGCCTTTGTGGTTGTGCATGATTTTGGGATGATATGTAAACAACGTGGTTTTGTTTCATCAGATGGTAAGACCATCTCTCATACAGACCTGATCAATGACCTTTTAGAGGCCATACAACTCCCAAAGGACATAGCGATCATACATTGCCATGCACACACACACAAATCTGACCCAATTTCCCTTGGTAATGCACTAGCAGACAGAATTGCTAAAGAGGCAGCATACACTCAGAGTAATTGTAAAACACCAGCCCATATGTATGCTGTTTTAGCCCCACCTTCATGTCCTACTGACCATATGCCAGAAGCCTTTGTTACCCAGATGGAAGATGCAAAAACAGTCACTAAAATTTTAGCCACTGAAATAACCCCCAGATTTGGTTGTTCACTTCAGATTAATTCTGATAACGGTCCAGCGTTCATTAGTAAAATCACACGAGTTAGTACAATGGTTACAGATTAATTGGAACTTTCATATTCCATACCACCCTCAAAGCTCAGGGATTGTAGAAAGAATGAATCACACAATCAAGGAAAAAAAACTTTTAAAGGCAACAGTGGGTACATGGATTAAATGGCAAAACTATTTACCTGCAATTTTAGCAGAAATCTGAATTACCCCAAATCGGACAACCAGGTTGTCTCCATTTGAGGTTCTAATGGGTAGACCATTCCCGACTCCGTGGGTAAAAGGCCCGCTTATTAAAAATTGTGATTTAGATTGTATTAAGGAACAATATGTAAAGGAATTGATTGATAAGTTGAATGGCATCTATGGTGACGTGTCTTCCTGTTTACCTCTTCCCTCACAGGAACCTACCCATCCTTTCAAGCCTGGAGATCTTGTCTGCATCCGCCAGCTGAATAAAGCAAAGAAAGGAAGTTTCCCATTAAGTAAGTCCATTACTGTTATTGCTGTGACCAGGACTGCAGTATTAACTGACGACAAGGATATCTGGATACATGCTTCATGAGTGAAACTCTGTCCAAAGAGGGGAGAAGTGGGTGACAAGGTATCGGTCACCCCTCACAAAGGAGAAGTGGGTGATAACGTATCGATCACTCCTCACAAAGTCCAGGATGACGATCTCAATCATGGATCCAAGACATTCCTGCAAGATCTTTCTTTTCCTGATGGGGATATTGATTTTTGTGTACATCCCAATAGTATTAATAACGGCATGTTATTACTCACCTGAAGATGCTGGACATTTTACACTTGTTTGTGAACTATTTAACACAAATAATAACTCTATTCCTTTAGAAAGACCAAAAAGGTCTGCACCATTACATAGGACACCTCGTGTATCTGTAAAATGTTATAATTTGTTTGCTTGGTACAGTGATGCTTCACATAATTATAACATAAACCTAGAAGGTAAGGATCCAAAATAGTGTAATATCAAAAAAAGATATGAGGTATTCATTTTGGAATCTACATCTAAAGATCTATGTTACAATAACATTTCAAATATATTAACATTAACCCCATACAATGATACACAACAACGTAGCATGCAAGTTACTTCTTACACCAACTATACAAGCTACCTCTTGTCAGACCTTCCCCCACGTTTCGTAGGAATGCTGAATGATTTTACAATAAAACTGAGTAAACCAAATCCAAATGATACAACAAAATTCAATAACATACAATCTTTTCTATCTTTTCTTAAACATAACAATCTATCAACGCCTAACATAACAACCATACAACATGGTGGAAATCAAACTGCAGTGATTACATGGCCTCAGAATACATACCTTGTATTTAAGAGTACAAAGTATATGAGTGGGTATACAAGTGTGCATGGTGGTTTTGTACAATTCTGTAATCCATACACAACACCCAATGTTACAAAGTTACATACAATACCCCTCACCAACACTTGTGTAAACAGTACAACATTCTCCCATATGGTACACATTTCCCTGAATATTTCTACCCCAGATGTCTCTTTATGTTGCCCTTCAGGCAGACGACGTGAGTGGTATGATACTTTGTTAGGGGGAACTGGTGTAACCTTAGGTGTTCTTAATGGTATTGATAGTGAAATTATATATAACAAAATATCAGCCGCTGGTGCAGATATTGGATCAGCATTACATTTGATAGGGCAATGGGCCCCTACTATATATGAACCTCAAAGAAAGGGTCTACAACTTGAATCTAGTATGTATAAATATTTGAATAACTGTCAGGGTTTTTTCCCTGTTGTGTTTGCCATGTGCTGCTGGCAGCCATTTTACTCACCTCTCTTCCTGACTATGGTGCATTGTGGGGGATGCTGCTCAATTCCTGCACTTCCTTTTATGGCCAGACTGGTGTGCATCATCCATGTGAGACAGGATGCAGTCTCAGAATTGTGATGTCATCACTTATTATTTAAAGGGCCTCTGTTCAGTATGCTTTGCCTTTGCGTTGTCTCAGATTTGTTTGTGAGAGTTCCTGTGTATTACCTGGCTGCCTGACGTCCTTCCTGGTTCCTGATCCCTGGCTTGTTCTTGACTCTGCTGTTTTCCTTGTTCCTGATTCCGGCTCGACTGACTACTCGCTTTGGCTCCTGACTCGGCTCGTCTGACTACCAGCTCTGGTTTTGATTCCTGGCTTGTTATTCGACTTATTATTTTTTTTGCTATTAATAAAGGTGTGATTATTTTTGCACTTCTAGTCTCAGTCTGATTCCTGGCACCCTGACAATAACATCACAATGGCTGTGGAGAATTTAGCCTCAGGTAGTAATAGTTGGAGCCTTTGTGGTTTACGTTATGTATATGAGTCAACAACGTTTAGATTTGGAAAATATTCTTATGCTCCCTAAGAGTGATAAACTATGTGCCCTATTAAAATTAGATAACCCCAAGGATAATGTATGGTTGAATATTGACACTTCTAGCATAAAGTGTGTTGAATGGGAACATAATGTTAATGTTTCAAAACACTCTTGTCTAGTATAGATTACTGCCTACACACCTGATGTTGTTAAATTAGCTTGTACATTTTCTGCTTTACCTCACCCAGTTTTTAATCTCTTGCATTCCAATTGGACGTGGTGGAAACCTACATATATTGGTAAATATATAATCCCTGCTGAAAACACCACCACATCCCTTTAACACTGTGATAGAACTGATCATGGTTTAGCTTGTAGACATGCCTCCCCAATCTTTGAACCCTGTTTATTAGCATCCGAGATTAATTCTTGCACGTGGCAGATATATCCTGAGAATTTTTCTGTTATGCTGGAGATAGCTCCACAAACTGTTTGTATCTCCACCTCTGTGCCAGTCGGCATTCTTGTAGTCAACAGCCAACTACCATTTTCTGGATGTGTTTTTAATGTTAGCTTTTTGACATGGAATGGTACTAGTTACTTTCTGCACCCTGTACTTATTATTCACAAACACACCTTATTTGTGCCCCATGCCCTACCTATTTCTTCTTATCAATTACCTATTTCTATCATCCTTCGATTAATGCAAGGTCAACAGGAAAGGGAAGTGAGTTAGATGTGATTGTACATTTAGGAACAAATGATCTGGCTAGTAATCATGTTGCTGCTGTTCAGAAAGAGTTTTGTGACCTAGGTAATCATTTAGAGACTGTGGCATCAACTCTATCATTTTCTGCTATTTTACCTGTGTATGACCAGGAAGCAGGAAAGATGGAGCGGATAACAACATTTAATTCTTGGTTAGATAAGTGGTGCAGGGAATGAGGATTTGGTTTTATTGGCCATTATAGCTCTGTTTGGAAAGATACTAGGTTATTTAGGAGAGATGGCTTGCATTTGGATGCTAAAGGAACAGAGTATCTGGGAGAGGAGTTCAAATACTTTATTAGAAATCATTTAAACTAATAAAGGGGGGTAGCATTAATATATCCACCTGCCCCCCACAGCATGCCAAAACTGTTAGTCCAAGTAACAATTCTAGAAATTCTAGTAGAAAAATTCTTCGTGCCATGAGCACAAATGCTCGCAGCTTAGGAAATAAATTACCTGAACTCATTTCAATAATGACTAGGGACAACTTGGATTTAGTAGCTATAACAGAAACATGGTACAATGATTTGCATGACTGGGACATAGTCATACCTGGATACAGGTTATTTAAAAAGAACAGAGTAGGAAAGAAAGGTGGAGGAGTTGCTTTGTATGTAAATGAAAATATAAAGGTTAATGAAATTGTAGGAACAAATGATGAGGTGGAAAGTATTTGGGTGACTTTGGAAATTGGAGATAAAAATGTTTTTAGAATAGGGGTTGTATATAGGCCTCCATTGCAGGATGAAAAACTGGACAATCTGTTATTAGATGAAATAACCAAAATGACCATGAAGGGTAAGGTTATAGTACTGGGGGACTTTAATTTGCCAGATATAGACTGGAAGATTCCTTCTGCTAGATCGGCTAGAAGCAGGTATATTCTTGAATCTCTGCTAGGGGAATCACTTGAACAATTAGTCAAGGAACCAACTCGTAAGGAAGCTATATTAGATCTAATACTTACAAACAGTGATACAGTTTCAGATGTGTCTGTAGGTGAGAACTTAGGATCCAGTGATCATCAATCTGTTTGGTTTAGTATTCATGTTCAGGAACTGTCCACCCAGACTAAAACAAAAGTTTTAGACTTTAGGACGGCAGATTTTTCATTAATGGGAGAATACCTAAAGAACTATTTAAAGGGGAAAACTCTTATTACAGGGGTTCAAGAACAGTGGGAATTTGTGAAAGGCGCCATTTTAGATGCAACCGCACACTGTATTAGACATGTCTGTAAAAGTAAAAGAAAGCGGAAACCAATTTGGTTTTCCAAAGAAGTAGCACATGCTGTAAAGACAAAAAAGATAGCTTATAAAAATTACAGACACACACAAGCAGATGATGATATGAAAATATGGAGACTCCAACAAAAAAAGACTAAGCAGTTAATTAGGAAGGTTAAAGCTCATGCAGAAGAGAAGATAGCACAGTCAGTAAAACATGGGGACAAAACATTCTTTAGATATATCAGTGAAAGAAGAAAAAATAAGGTAGGAATAGTAAAATTGAAATCAGTTGATGGTAGAATAATAGAAGGAGATAAGCAGATTGCAGACTGTCTCAATGATTACTTCTGTTCTGTTTTCACTAAAGATTGTGAAGATACAATGTCTACATTAAGGGATGCTACGCAAAATAGAAACAAGCTTAACAGTAATCTTTTTACAGAGGATGAGGTTTTGTTAGCATTATCAAAAATAAATGTTACAAAGGCAGTGGGTCCTGATAATATTCATCCAAGGGTTTTAAAAGAACTTCGATCAGTGCTAACTGTCCCATTAACTGATCTGTTTAATCAGTCACTATTAACAGGAGCTGTCCCAGATGATTGGAGAATAGCAAATGTAATACCCCTTCATAAAAAGGGCAGTAGAGAAGAATCTGGCAACTACAGGCCAGTTAGTTTAACTTCAGTAGTAGGGAAATTAATGGAAAGCCTCTTAAAAGAAAGAATTATGACTTACATAAAGACAAACAATTTAGAGGACCAAAATCAGCATGGTTTTACTTCAGGGAGATCATGTCAGACTAATCTAATTGACTTCTTTGATTATGTAACAAAAGTATTAGACAAGGGAGGAGCAGTTGATGTAGCATATCTAGATTTCAGCAAAGCATTTGACACCGTCCCACACAAACTTATTCACAAACTATATCTCCTTGGTCTAGATTCAAAAATTGTGAACTGGGTGGAATGCTGGCTTAAGGACAGAAAACAAAGTGTCTTAGTAAATGGAGTTCATTCAGCAGAGGGGCTGTTACTAGTGGTGTTCCTCAGGGGTCAGTTCTGGGGCCTGTTTTGTTTAACATATTTATCTGCGATATCAGCAAAGGGCTACAGGGGAAAGTATGTCTCTTTGCAGATGATACAAAAATTTGCAACAGAGTGGATGTTCCAGGGGGGGTAGACAAAATGAGAAGTGATATACAACAATTGGAGGATTGGACAAACGACTGGGGTCTAAAGTTTAACACAGCAAAGTGTAAAATGATGCATTTAGGGAAGAAAAATCCAAATGTTAATTACAGACTCAATGACACTTTACTGACTGTTACAGACGAGGAACAGGACTTGGGAATTATTATTTCAGATGATTTAAAACTTAGTAAACAATGTAGTAATGCAGCGAGTAAGGCAAGCAGAATGCTTGGATGTATTGGTAGAGGTATTTGCAGCAGAAATAGTAAGGTTCTTATGCCACTTTATAGATCATTAGTTAGGCCTCATCTTGAGTATTGTGTGCAGTTCTGGAGACCATATCTTCAGAAGGATATTAACAAACTTGAATCTGTGCAAAGGAGGGCTACCAAAATGGTACATGGTCTAAAAAATAAAACTTACCAGGATAGGCTCATTGACCTAAATATGTATAGCTTAGAGGAGAGAAGGGAAAGAGGTGATATGATAGCAACTTTCAAGTACATTAAAGGGTTTAGTAAAACTGAGGCTGTGGGTATTTTACATAAAATGGAAAATTCAAGAACAAGGGGTCATGAGCTCAAGCTAAAGGGTAGTAGATTCAGAAGTAATTTGAGGAAGCACTTCTTTACAGAAAGAGTGATTGATTTATGGAATAAACTTCCTCAAGAGGTAGTAGCAACAAACACTGTGGGGGACTTTAAAAATGCATGGGACAAGCATAGGGCTATCCTACGAACTAGATAAGTTTATACTGTTAGGTAAGGTCGGGCAGACTTGCTGGGCCTATGGCTCTTATCTGCCGTCAATATCTATGTTTCTATGTTTCTATGTCAAAAAGAAATGTTCACTCACCTACAAAAACATGCTAAAGCTATCTCTCATGGGGAGATACAGACCCACTTTGTTAAAAACAAATTACTAACTGTTTCTTCACAAATACAGCAAGATTTAAGCCACCACTGGTATGACTTCCTGACAGGATGGTCCCCTACTGGCACGAAGATGGTTAAATTTGTTTTTTACCATATACTATTGATTGTAATTTGTTTGATTTTACTCACATTGTTTAACTGTTACATGTCCTGTACTCTGCGGAAAAAAATATCAGGTATGATACGAGATGCAGAAAAGGTACAACTCCAAAATTTAATTAGAGGTAGACCCAGATAGCTTGTATTGAAGGAACTTTACAATGTTATTTATAACTCCATTGTTATTTGTATAATGGACTCCACATGATGTTCCAGTTTCCGTGTTGTAGGAACATTACAGGTTATGTGATCACGTTGTGATCAAAGAGGGGAATGATGCGTATATTATGCTAGTGGGTAACTTGAAACTGACACATAAGGGTAGTTTGAAACTCATATGATTGCCTGTATTACAGCAAGCAGCATTCCACAACTTCCTTTACATATATATTTCTCATATATGCTTATATGGACATTTTCTGTTACTTCTTCAAACTGCATTCCTCCATTTTCTCTGGCCTCTTGTAATGTGTGAGCTACTATAAAACTACTTTGAATACTGATAATAAACGGAACTAGTGAGAAACACTCTGTGCCTGTGTGATTTTTCTTGCTGGTCCCCAGGGCTCTGGAGAATTGCGTAGTGGACCCCTATCAGCCAGGGCTAAGGAGGAAAAGTGCACCCAACACAAAAAATAACAAACCACAGTATAAAAAAATAAAAAAGAATTACACCTAATCTAGAAAAACCTAAGCTCCCCATTGCCCTAAAAAGGGCATTTGTATGGGCATTGCCCTTAAAAGGGCATTTAGCTCTATTACCTGCCCAGACCCTACTCTAAAAATAAAACCCACCCAAAAAACCCTTAAATAAACCTAACCCCCGGCAATCCACTTACAGTTTTTGAAGTTCCACTTGAAGGATCCATCCAGCTGGCAAGAAGGCTTCATCCGGGCCGCAAGAAGTCCTTCATCCGGGTGGCCTCTTCTATCTTCATCCAGCCGGCAAAGCCTTCATCCATGCGGTCTCTTCTATCTTCATCCATCCGGCGCGGGTCCATCCTGAAGACATCCGGCGAAGAGCTCCTCTTCAATACAGTCTCCGCCTGGATCTTGAATGCAAGTGACGTCATCCAAGATAGTGTCCCTTGCATTCCTATTGGATGAAAGGTTCCAATCAGCCAAAAGGATTAGAGCCGCTAAAATCTAATTGGCTCTTCCAATCAGCCAATAGGATTGTTGGGTTTTATTTTTAGAGTAGGGTCTGGGCAGGTAAAAAAAGAGCTAAATGCTCTTTTAAGGGCAATGCCCATACAAATGCCCTTTTCAGGGCAATGGGGAGCTTAGGTTTTTTAGATAGGGTTTTTATTTGGGGGGGTTGGTTGGTTGGGTGGTGGGTTTTACTGTTGGGGGGGTTTCAGGTAAAAGCCGATTTCTTTGGGGCAATGCCCCACAAAAGGCACTTTTAAGGGCCATTGGTAGTTTATTTTAGGCTAGGGTTTTTTTATTTTAGGGGGGCTTTTTTATTTTGATAGGGCTATTAGATTAGGTGTAATTCTTTTTTATTTTTGATACTGTGGTTTGTTTGTTTTTGTAACTTGTAAATAATTTGAGTAGGGTTAGTTTTTTTTTTATATGTAATATAGTTAATTTAATTGGTAGTTTAATGTAATCGTAGTATAATAGTTAGGGTAGGTTAATTAATAGTTTAATTTAGTTTAATTTAGGGGTTATGGGGTTAATACGTTTATTTAGTTGCGGTGGGGTCCAGGAGCAGCGGAATAGGGGTTAATACATTTATTTTGTTGCGGTGGGGTCCGGGAGCGGCAGGATAGGGGTTAATAACTTTATTTAGGTTGCAGCGATGTCGGTGCGGCAGATTAGGGGTGTTTAAACTCTGGGCTTATTTTAGGGTGTTGGGTGTAAATGTAACTGGTTTTCTACCATAGAAATCAATGGGATATCTGGCAGCATCGAACATAAACTTTCACTGATTTCAGACTGCCATTGATTCCTATGGCATTCATGGCCTCCAGGGTGGCGGATTGAAAACCAGTTACGCAGGGCCGGAATAGCTGCGAGCGTACCGGTCCACTATTTGATAACTTTGAAAAAGTGTCAAATAGTGCCGGAACATCTGTAATGACGTAAGCATCGATCTGTGTCGGATTGAGACTGGCGGATCGTATGTTACGTTACAGATTTCAACTTTTGCTGGTCTGTAGGCTTTGATAACTGGGTCAAATCAACTCGCCACAATTACGCTGAGGAATTCCAGTGTATTTGCGGTTGATGGCTTGATAAATATCCCCCTTAATCTCAAAACCATCAAACTTAGAAACTTAAGATCCTGATGAAAGAGCGGACCTTGAGAAAGAAGATCTAGATGCAGAGTAAGAGACCATAGAGGGCAACTAGACATCTGAACTAGATCCGCAAACTAGATTCTTCTAGGCCAAGTCAGAACAAATAAAATCACAGATTAACTATCCTGCCTGATCCTAGCAATTACCTTTGGAAAAAGAAGCAAAAGGAGAAAAAGGTATAGGCTAAATAAAAACCGCCAAGGAGCTATTAGAGCATCCTCAAACTTTGCCTGAGGATCCCTTGGACCTCACAAAAAACCTTAGCAGCTAAATGATCAACAGAAAAGCCAACAGATCTCTCTCTTTAAAACCAAAAAAGAATCACATTCTAATAGAAAGTATCCAGATACAGAAAGCATTCCACTGAATGCAGGGACTGAGTAATGAATAAATCTGCTTCCCAGTTACTCACCACTAGAAAATAAACTGCAGAGATTAGACCAGTGTTTCTAAACCATGATTCAAGTACCCCTAACAAGCCAGATTTTCAGGATATCTGAACTAGGGCACAGGTGAAATAATTAGCTGATGGGTGACAGCAGGTTAGTAACCATGGTTAATGATCAGCTAATTTCACCTGTGCTCTGGTTCAGACATCATGAAAACCTGGCCTGTTAAGGCTACGAGAAGACTGTGGTTGAGAAACACTGGATTAAACAACAATTGTCTTCTGCCAAGGAAAGAATCCTAAATACTTCTCTCATGGCTAAGGAACGGCAAGTTCTCCCCTTACGATTAGTATATGCCACTGCTGAAACATGCCGGAGAGTTCCAAAACATTTATTGGTAACCTTGCTTCCTGAGGAGACCAAACTCCCTGTGTTCTCGGAGACCTCCAGGCTGTACCGCAGCCTGAATGACTTTCAACTGTAGTCATCAGTCCAAATAGTAAGAACAAAAGAAGCCCCCTGAATAATGGACTGATTATGTAGCCACCGATATAGGGACTGTCTTGTATTTGGATCCAAATAAATCCACTGAGAAGCTGGAGTATGATGCCTGCACCATTGCCTAAGCATACAAAGCTACAGAGGGCTCATGAGCAAACTGAAAAGCATCTGATGCAGTAATCATTAGGTCTAGAACTTCCATACAAAATCCTTCTGAAGGACACAGAAAAGACTGAAGATTTGAAGAAGCTGAAATCAGCTTCAACCTTCTTTGTTCAGTCAGAGAAAGCCTCCTAGAAACTGAATCTATCTGGAAACCAAGAAAAGTAACTCTGGACTAGGGGGCAAGAGAACTCTTTGGAAAATTGATTATCCAACCCCGCAGCTGAAGAAAACAACTAAAGTCTGTTGGTGTGAGATACTGATAAATGAAAAGATGGAGCTTGTACCAAGATATTGTCTAGGTAAGAAAACACAAAAAGGATGAGAGTATCAAAAGACAAGATAGTACCCAAAACTTTTGAAAATATTCTGGGAGCAGTAGCCAGACCAAAAGGAAGAGCAACAAACTGAAAATGTTTGTTCAGGAATGCAATCCTTAGAAAATAATAATGATTCTTGTAAATAGAAACAAGAAGGTAGTCATCCTTCAAACTTATTGTTGACATAAACTGACTTTGCTACACAAAAGGCACAATATACCAAATAGTTTCAATCTTGAAATTAGGAACCCTGATAGGCTTGTTCAGGGCTTAAAAATCCAAAACTGGTCTAAAAGTCCCTTCCTTCTTTGGAACAATGAAGAGATAGAAACTCAACCCCTGTTCCAATATTGGATTTTAGATCCAAAACAGACTGAAGAAAGCTTTACTTTAAAAAGGAGCCTTTGGAATATGAGACAGAAACTTTCCTCTGGGAGGCCTTACCCTGAGACCTATTTGATAAAAAAACTTAGAAACTATATTCAAAACCCAGAGATCCTGAACAAACTGGAACCAAACCTCCTAAAAAAAAAAAGCTGTAACCTGCCCCCTACCAGAATATCTGGATCGAGGGCCACAACTTCATGCTAACTTGGAGGAGAGAGAAGGTTTCTTAGATTGTTTAGATCTGTTTTAGTTTAAACTAGGCTTCCATGCTGAATTGGAAGATCATTTTATTGCTGAAAGGAGAAAGATGATTTGTGTTCCTTACTCTGATGAAAGGAATGAGAATAATTAGGGGCTTTAAATATATTCTTAGGTCTCTAGTTTTTGGGAAGAAAAGCTCACTTACCTTTTCTTACATTAAAAAAAAAAAAAAAAAAAAAATAGAATGTAACCCAGAAACACACACACACATATCTTTTTTCTATAAAGAAAGAGATAACAGTCTGGATTTGGAACCCATATCAGCTGACCAGAACTATAAAAAAACCAAAGTCCTTCTAGAGAGAACTACTAATGACATACACTTAAAACTAATCTTAATTATGTCTATAACTGCCTCACAAATGAAAGCATTGACAGACTTAAAGGGACAGTTTACTCAAAAATTTTAGTACTTAAATAATTAAATATATTGGTGTTGATCAATCAATATACAACCTTATCTTTGTTGTAAATACTTTTTTTTTTTACAAAAGTCAGTTTTGGAATTGTCCTGCCTATTCCCCTTAGAATATTTTCTGGCCATGCATCCACTCCGGTCTTGCTCTGTACCGACACAACGCATGCGCCCCCCTAGCGGTGATATCATCGCTAGAGGGAACACGGAGCTGCACCGCATAAAATCGCATTTTATTTCCCATTGCTGGTATGCATTACAAATAGAAAGCTATGTAGGCACTTGTTTCTAATAATTGTGGCCGGACATCATTCTGTCTAAATCTTCTATACCCAAGTGATCAGATTAATCAACAGCGGAGTTCCTTATAGTGCATGCACTGCTGTTGATCGATCTGATCACTTGCGTGCAGAAGACTAAGACAAAATGATGTCAGGTCACAGTTATTAGAAACAAGTGCCTACATAGCTTTCTATTTGTAATGTATACTAGCATAATGTTCTGTTTTTGTTTTTTTAGCCCACCTGAAGACTATGCTAAACATTCTGTGAGCTCTTTGCACAGACTTGGCCTAGACCGCTGCTGCACACATTGCCGGTCTCTGCTATATGGAGCATGGACACAATGGGGGGGGGGGGGTTCTGCCAGAAGTAGAGATTTTTTAAAATAGCTGCATACATAATATAGAAATATATAGATATCACTGCATACAATGTTGTATACAACATTCTACTCGAGTCAGCTTAGATTTGCATATGGTATATGAATGGTGGGTGGGAGTGTTAGCCACAAGCGCAGCTCTGCCCTTTCCTTGGTGAGTGTCAGTCCTATCCAGAGTAATATCAGGAGCAGGAAATATAAAGTTAAAATGTACTAAATAAATAAATAGAATATATATATATATATATATATATATATTCTATGTAAAGCTATATATTTCCACTGTCTGTTCTCCTACACTGGACACTGTCTGCCTCTGTCACCTAAGCCCCCCCTCGTGATTTTTACGACACCTCCTCCTCTCCCTGCACTCAGAACTCTGTAACACTGTCTTTTTAGCTATCCTGTGTTTTAAGATATAATCTGTAAAAAAAATATTGAATTGTTCAGTATTGCTTTAGACTTGAGAAAGGAAGGAACTCTTCTCAAAATGTATCTACTTATAAGGGGTCAATTTATCAAAGGCTTCCACCAGCCTTTGAGCCCCTACAGCTACAGTTTCTCACAAGAGAACCTGCTCGCCGTATTTAACAAGCAGTAGTCATCAGACCACTGCTTTCCTAACCTTTTGCCACCTCTAAGGTGGCAAAATTCAATCTCCGCGGTCTAGTCTGACCGGGGAGATTGACAGCTCCTGCCCGCAAGTGATTGGCTGTGCGCGGGCAGGATTGCACGCAAGCGTAAAATAGTGCTCGTGTGCAATGGTAAATTCCTCCGGGGAAATTCGCCCCGCCAGAGGTGAGCTGCGGTGGACAGGGGAACGCATATGCGCCCCTGTCCGCCTCATCTTGATAAATCTAGCCCTAAATGTATAGTTAGTCCATTAAAAAAAAGCATCATTGCTCAATGCAATAATACTCTTTATATATATTTTTTTATTATTATTATTTTATTTATTTATTTACTAGGTCAGTCATTTACCATTGGTATATTGGTCCTTGATTTATGTGTAAACTGTCCCTTTAAGTAGACCCAAAAGGTTTAGAAAATCTTCACTAGCAGAATCATCTGAAGCTACTGGCCTTACGAATAAACTTGCTTGCTGGAAAACTATCCTATAAAAAGATAATTTGCTATCCATAGGATCCTTTAAAGAAGCACTACCTTCCAAAGGAATGGTGGTATATCTAGCCAAGGCAGATATAGGCCCATCCACCTTAGGAACTGTTTCCCAAAGCTCAACATTAGAAGCTGGCAAAGGATACATTTTCTTAAATCTAGTTGAAAGCTTAAAAGAGACGTCCGTTTCTAAGGATTGAATCAAGCCTATCTCTGAGACAGCATTAAGGATAAGAATTAACCTCAGTAAACATAGCAGTACATTTAAAAATTAAATCCAAACGTTTAACATGCTTGTCCTCAGATACCTTAGGATCTTGAAAACCTAAGATACACACCTCTTTTAAAAGGGCATAAAAATATGATCAGCCTTAAACAGAAAAGGGGATGACTCAGAATCATGATCATAAACAGAGTACTGATCAACAGATAGTATCTCACCCTCACAGGATGACTCATCAGAACCAAGATCCTTAACATTATGTAATACAGGCTTAGAAATTGTAGAGAGTAAATCATAAACTGACCTTTTTTGCATACTTGAAGGAGGCATAGCATTTTGGGTATAGTAGAGTGTACAAAATGCTTGAATCCTGGAGAAAATATCTGAGCAAACAGTAGGAGGGCAGATACATTTAGAAGCAAGAGCAGCATTAGTCTGATCAGAATGCGTAATAAGGACTGTACAGCTGAGCTGGAGGCAACACATCAGCAAGTTTACAATAAACACAAATCACATTGATAGGAAAGTGTTCAGAGGAATTAGCTTCTAAAGAGGTTTTAGAGACAGACACAGAGGGCTCCATAATTAGTGAAAACTCCAAAAAGTAGCACACAACCATAAGGCTCTATCCCCTAAAAAGAGCTCTTTAAGCAAAGGAAAAATGGCAAAAACGCGTCAGAGGAGAGCTGTGACACGTTCACACTCTATCTTCATGTTATTTAAATAGCTCGGTAGTACACAAGATGTACGTTACTCCTAAACACACACCTAGTGTTAATATGTGATTGGTCTGGGTTGTGCCAGACCTAGCTTAGCTGACATACTTAATTATTTACTTATATTTCAGCCCGGCTAACTAGCTTACAATTGTGTACTGATATTCATTAGCTATTACCGGTGCCTCAAATTTATTTTTCTAGCAAGTATGAAATGTTCTGTGAACTGTGACTGAAGTGAGACGATGTGCGTGATATTTACTTGATAGCCATTTAAAACAAACCCGTTACAATGTTTCCATTTGAAACTAGAGCGCATGTCTGGTCTGATCGTACATTCAGTTAATATACTTATTGTCTGGGTTGTGCCAGACTTTACTCAGCTTGAACTTGAGTGCATGCCTGTAGTAATTATAGATTAGAGTTTATACACTCTGGAAAGGGGTTACACAAGACTCAATCTACAATTCTGAGTCACTACCAGTAATCAATGTGCCTATATCGCATGAATGTTCTATGAATTGTGACTAAACTGAGACCATACGATTGATACTTTTTACATAGTAATCTAAGCTATTAAACGTCATACTGTTCTCATTTGGAACATTAGCGCATACTCTGTTTGACCGCATAACTAACTCAATACATTCCGGTCTGGGCTGTGCCGGACTTCGCCTAGCCTGAATTAGAGTGCACACCTTATGTGAATAGGCGTTAGGACTACCATATTCAGGGCTGGGCATATGCCAGACTCTATTTAATCATGAACATAACAATTATCTAAGGTCTGTTAGCTGGTTCATAACTCACAGACTATTTATATGAGACACGCTAGAGTAATATTTATGTGTTGACGATAATTAATTTGAAACAAAGCAATATATACTTTTTGAATTATATTTAAGTCCAACACGATCCAATGTCCCTTTAAACCTAGCTGTATGCTATCCTTAGTCAATTATACATTAGTTAACATACTCACAATCTGGGTTGTGCCAGATTTTATTTATTTATTCAAATACACACAGTAATTCCAACTGATAACTATTAGACGATGCTCTGATTAAAGCCTCATATTAAGATCGACCTGATATATTTGTTACATCACCATAATTTTGACACTCTGGCTTAGTGTACTATTACTAGCCTGATCTGTGCTAAATAAATAAACTTGAAGACGCAGTGAATATATATATATATATATATTTTTTTAACGGTCTCGTTGTCAGAGGCATTTGAATTCTGTGGTTAGTATATAATTTTTGTAACTCCAAACTTATGTTCAATTACCCCTTTTTTAGCATTAATCACCATTCGGATTAATCAATTCTTTATCCGAGGGGCATCTGTATTTATTCTTCCTCAACTTAAATTACGGCTTTTATATAGCCACTCTGTTTCCTGACAATTTCCTGTGCACGGTCATCAAGGGGACACTTTCTAAATCATAGATACCTCTAACATATATTATCATAAATAACTTATATTTATATTAACCACTTAGCACCTACTTTTACATATATCTATAGAACTTTCATAGGCAGGTTTCCGTTTAGAAACTTTGTCTTTAGACTGACTCAAACACTCACTCAGTTGCTATAGAGTCAATATATACCCCACGAGTGCATGCTCCTTACTATTAACCTTTTATTTACCACAGACTTTATATTGGGTTTGGACCGATCAACATAGTTTTCACTATGATGTACTCACTTCTTGAGGAACTCAAGTAGAATCACCGACGCTATTGATACACACAAGCACTACTGGTTTGAATTATATTCATACCTTATGTGTAAGAATCTTATATATTTTCTATAGCAGTTGTGTGTACTCATTAGAATTCTATGGACTACGTTATTAATCACAGAACTATCAGCTCTATTATTAACTACATAAATTGAGGATTTAAAAAAAAATGTCCTCTAGTTTACTAGGTTTGTGATATATTGGAACATTTTTCGTTGAGATCACGGTTTATATGTGTATTGATAGAGGCTGAACCCTTCTACTAGTGATCTCATCCACTCTGTACTTATACCGGAGCAATTTTTAATCTGTATGTCATTTAACCGACTATGTTTGGTTTTTATGTTTACATTTTTTTTATTAAAAAGGATAAATAATTTTTTTTTTTTTTTCCAAAAGCTTTATTGATTAACATATAATCACTGCATACAATGCAAAATAGAAACAGTTACATATGCAACGTTGTGATAATAATGTTTCCATATACTTGGATTATGATACAAAAAATGTTTTTGTTTTGTAAACAAAAATAAGTTGTGGATATATTTATCATTAAATAAACAAGTTTAAGTTGCACAAGTAAGTTATTTGAACTAGATGAGGGAGAAATAAAACCCATAAATAAATGAACAGTTACAGTGAACAATACAAATGTAAATAATAATATAAATATACAGCTCCTGCAGAGTAGAAACTATTATGTCACTGATTGTCGGACTATTGGAATGACCTTCTTTCCAGATTAGGATGGTAGTTCATCGTTCAGGGGTTGTTAATAATTTTAAGTTTGAGGGGGGGATATAAGGGCAGTGGTCTCGAATGTGGGGGGTTTCTGATTAAAGTATTCCTCCCACAAAAAGCATATCGAGTGGTAGTCGGCTATCTGTTTGTTACGGGAATAGCGATATTTTTCTAGTTGGAGGGATTGGGTGGTTGTTTCTCTCCAGACATGGATAGATGGGAGTGTACTACCTTTCCAGTTTTTGGGAATTAGTCGTTTTGCAGAGTTTGTCATGATAGTCAGCAGGGCTAGTCGTAGTTTGCATGTTATTTTGGGAAATTTATTAAAGATGAAAAGCCAAATATCAAGCTTGAAGCTTAAAGATAAGACCTTTTCGAATTCAACTCTGATGGCTTCCCAATATACTTGAGCTATTGGGCATGTCCACCATATGTGTGTAGGGGTGCCAATATTTTGGCAGCCTCTCCAGCATTCCGGCGAGTGTGTGGGGAAAATAGTGTGTAGTCGATGGGGAGTGTAATACCATCTGTATAGTAGCTTAACGTTCATTTCCAGAACGTAAATGGACGAAGAGGATTTTGTCATGTAGGAGAAGATGTTTTGCCATTCCTTTAGGGATTGAGCAGTGCCAATCTCTGCTTCCCATTTTTGCGTGTATGAGGGGAGGGACATGCTGTTTGGTTGTATAAGCAATTGATATGCAAAAGATAGAAAGCCCCTTTGAAGGGTGTCATGGACGCAGCTGCCCTCGAAGCTAGTCTGGGAGCGAAAAAGTTGCGACTTATGTGGGTGTTTGGTGAGAAAGTCCGTTAGTTGATGGTATCTAAACCATTCTATGCGTATTTTATCCAGGATGGGGGTTAGTTCAGTTAGGGGTTTGATTTTTCCATTTTGAATGATTGTAAGGCAGGGTAGTGAGTTTGCAATGTTGGGTGTTTGAGTTATTTGGGTGGGGAATGGTATTGGGGAATCTGGATTTTCGCAAAGAGGTGTTAGCGGGGAGGGTATAGTTGAGATGGTTATTTTGTTTAATGGATAAGGATAAATAAATTATAACAACAAATATCATCACATCAATTGACCACCCATTTTACTAAAAGCTTGGTAATAAGAACATTGTGCATACATGTGGATTGAATCTAACAGTCTTACAATTTCCAGGTGGTTCCAAGATGTGTTCTCTCAAGGTTATCTTTTTTCATAGACCTATAACAGTAGGTTATATAAACATCCATAACATTAACAGGTTAAGATCAAAAAGACCCAAATTGCACTCTAACAGATCTCTCTAGATCCCCTTATACCTAATTTGGGTCTGAAAGAAAATTAAACAAAAATGAACCAAAAGGAAAGAAAAGAAAAAAAAAAAAAAGAAAAGTAGGATGAATTGCCGAGACTCTCCTCTTCTCCTGTCCCCCTCAAGTCAGCGGTTGAAAATTCCTCCTCTTATTCATCGAGAAAATGACTAGAGCTAAGTGCTAGCTACCTTATTTAATGTCCAGTAAAACCAGATCTTTTCAAATTGTGTCTGTGTGTCTAGTACATGTAAAGCATACTCATACATTCGGTATGTTAGGGAAATCCTATTGTGTACCTCCTCCCAAGGAGGGTCCAAGGTTTTCCAGTATTTTGCAATGCACACCCTAGTGACCATGCAAACAATTTTTAAACACGTGTTTATCTGCTTGTTAAATTTTGGAAGGGGTAAATGTAACAAAGCTTGAGGGGTTAAATGGATATTTTCCTCCAGGACAGAACTAAGTAAATTAGATATTTTAGTCCAAGTTTCCTGTATTGTCCTACGTTCCCACCACATATGATAATAGGAACCTATTTCCCCACATCCCCTATAGCAATTTCTATTATGGCTAGAAGATATATGGGCCCTTTTAATCGGGGTCAAGTACCATCTAAACATGGTCTTGATTGTGTTTTCTCTCATATCTGCACTTAGTAGTCCTTTACAGGCTGAATGAAACACGTCATCCCACCACCCTTTATCTTTGCATATATTCAAGTATGATTCCCAGTTAATGAGCAGTTTGGGTTTATGTGGATCACTAGATGCTTGTATCTGTATATACAGTTTGGAAATGGCCCCTTTAGGTCTGTGAGTGGATTTAAGTAGGTTTTCTAACGGAGTAGTAATGGTTGGTTGGAAGTCTCTAGTATAATCACAAATCGCTGAGTTAACTTGAAGGTACTAAAACCATTGTAACTTTACTGTATCAAGTTGGGTCTGTATCTGATTGAATGTTTTAGGTTTTCTACCGTCCATCCAGTCTGCCACTCTATATAGGCCTTTATTGGCCCATTTATCCATTGTATGATGTAAATCTATGGGGGTTAAAGATCTGATTGGGCATACTAGTGTTTGATTGGATAGTAATTTCTGTCGTTTAGTCAAGAAGGACCACATTTGAGATGTGTGTATTGTAACTTGTAAACCTGGTTTGTTTGAGAATTCTCTCGAGGAGTGGTCTGTCTATAAAATATCATCTGGGTATGCTGAATCTCTTAGTCTGGCTTCCAAATCAGTCCAAATAATCTTCCCGGTCTTACTTCCCATTAGTGCTGTCTGAGCTAGCCTCGCTGCTCTATAATAATCTATTATATTGGGTGCTCCTACTCCTCCCAGTACTCAGTGTCTGGTAATAAGGGTATTTGTTATCCGTGCCATTTTATTCCCTCTAATGAATGCTATTAAATCCTTTTGCAGTATCTTTAGGTCATTTAGTGGCACTTTTATGGGGAGAGTCCTAAATAAATATATCTGGGACAAGATTGACATTTTGACTGATGCCAGTCTACCTAATCACGAAAAAGTGTATGTCTTCCATTTGTGTAATTTTTTCCTAATTTCTTTATAGAGAGGTTCATAGTTAAATTTATATAATTGGTCAATTTGAGGTGTGAGGTGTATTCCCAAGTATTTGAGCGAATGAGTGACCCACCTGATTTGAAAATTAATTTCTATATTTTTTTTGGTGTGCTGTGGTAGCCCTAGAGACATTGCCTCGCACTTATCTAGATTAACTTTATATCCTGAAATATGAGAGATATGAGATATGAAATATGAGAGAATTGGTCTAGGAGAGTGTATAAGTTAGGGGTTTGGATAATGTTAAAAGGATATCATCCGCAAAAAGTGTCGACTTGTATTCCTTATCCTTGATTTTTACCCCTGATATGTCTGATTCTAGTCTAATTTTAGCTGCCAGAGGCTCTATACAAATCGCAAAAAGAAGAGGGGACAGCGGGCACCCTTGTCTCGTGCCGTTTAATATAGGGAAGATCTTAGATTTATATCCCGAGACAGACACTTGGGCTGAGGGATTTGAATAAATAGCATTTAGGGCTTTAATGAAAGCACCCCCGAATCCCATCTGATGCAACACCGCCGACATGTATCTCCAATCCACTCTATCGAATGCCTTCTCCGCATCCAACGAAAGGAGCAGAGAAGGCATCCGTGTACCCCCCACATAGTCTATGATGTTTAACAACCGACGTACATTGTCTGGTGCTTCTCTATCCTTCACAAAGCCCACCTGATCTGGGTGAATCAGCTTTGGAAGAATATGCTTTAGTCTATTGGCCAAGATCTTCATTAGAATTTTCAGATCTTGATTGATAAGCGATATAGGATGGTAATTTGCACACAAATTATGGTTTTTGCCAGGTTTAGGGATCACTATTATTTTAGCTTGTAACATATCTTTCGGGATACTATGTCCCTCTAGAATTAGATTACAAAAATCTGTAAGGTGTGGAGCTAGTATTTCTTTAAATGTTTTATAGTATTCCCCCGCAAATCCATCCGGTCCTGCTGCCTTCCCCGTCTTGAGATCTTTAATGACCAACAAGATCTCTGCCCTAGAAATTGGTGCGTTTAGTGTGTCCTTGTCTTCTTTTGTAAGTGTGCGTAGCTTGGCTTCTTTTAGAAACTGTGTTGTTTGGGATTCTATGGTGTTTGAATATTTTACTTTATTACCATCATATAACTTCCCATAAAAGTCTGCAAACGTATCTGCTATATGCTGTGGGTGGGAAACGGGGTTGCCATTTGCCAATAAGATAGAGGGGATAATAGATGCCTTACATCTATCTCTTAGTTTATTTGCTAAGTATTTGTCGGGTTTATCTTTGTGGATGTAATATTGTGTATTTAGTTTCTGAATCGCTCTAATTGATTGGTTGTGTAGGATGTTAGCTAAAGTGTCTTTCTTAACTGTTAGGATAGATAAGGTTTCTTTTTTCTGGGTGAGCTTGTGAAGTTTCTCCAGGTCAGAGATTTCTTTGTGTAGTTGTGTTATTTGAGTTCTATACTGTTTGTTACTGGTGGATTTGTCTTGAATGAGTAATCCTTGCATGTAAGTTTTGTGTGCCGCCCAGGGAGATAATGGATTCGATGTAGTTCCCTTATTAAGTTCCCAAAATTCAGTTAATGATTTAACATATTTATCTTTGTGTATGTTTTTTTTTTTTTTTTTAAATATGACGGATCGTAAGTCCAGGTTCTTGCTCTATTGGTATCCACAAATCCCTCTAGGTATAAGGATAATATTGAATGGTCCGACCATACACAGGGTTGAATTTTTGAAGTTTGTAGAAGTGGTTGTAAGATTTGGCTAATGTAGACATAGTCTAGTCTTGTGTATTGCTTATGGGCTCCCGAATAAAAGATAGTGTCTGATGTATTTCCATATAATGTAAACCATGAGTCAGATAAAGCATGTGGTGCTAGATGTTCTTGGATAGAATTTACTATTTTATTGTGCCTAAGTTGTTTAGCTGTGAGTTTAGTCTTGGACTCTTTAAATTTGGTCATGGTGATGTTGAAATCACCTGCCATTATAACTTTATAGTGGGACCAGTTAGTAAGCAAATTGGAGACATGGTTAAAAAAAATAGTGTTGGTTGTCATTAGGGGCATAAATATTGCATAGAATAAATTTAGACTCACCAAACTGGCCTTTGATTATAAGATATCGTCCTTCTTTGTCTGCAATAGTGGATTCGTGTTTGAATGCTAGATTAGCATGAATAAGGATCGACACCCCTCGTTTTTTAGTGTCTGTTGTTGCATGAAAGTGTTGTGTGAAGTTTCTGGTCCAGTATTTTGGGATTATGTCCTTAGTAAAGTGGGTTTCTTGGAGAAATAAAAGTTTGGCCCCTAGATGATGATATTGAGACATGGCTGTATGTCTTTTAACGTTGGTATTTAAGCCTCTCACATTGTGAGATATAAGGTGAATTTTTGGGATCATGTAGTTAGTGAAATATAATGTACCCTCTGTGTTGGCAAAGATATATAAACTTTTGATACATACGACCCTGTGGAAGCAGATGATTCCATCAATAAGACATTAAAATGTTGTTCTGACCTGGAGGAAGGAGTAGTCTCGGCATCCTTAAAAAAAAAAATTAAATAATGTTAAAAAAAAAAGATATTAATAGAAAACAAACATGAAAAACAGAATATAAAATAACAACTTCTATACCTGACTAGTAAGTAAGTATACATTATTACTACTAACAGTTCAGGGTAAGGGAATGGAGCTGGGGAGTAATAAAAGTTAAAAAAGTTAGCTGAAGTGTCAGCAGCCTGAAAGTCAGTGGAGGCTCCTCCAGTTGTGCACATTCGCACGTGAACCCCCCAGGGGGCAAGGAGGGAAAAAAAAAAATGAGCCAAAAAAAAAAAAAAAAATCAGCAAAAAAAAAAAATGTTTAATTTTTTTTGTTTAATTTTTTTTTTTTTTTATTAGTGTGTGTGTGTTATTATTTATTATAATATAATGTAGGCTCTGTTTTTTGTAGCCACCCCACTAGCCGCCCTCTCAGCCTGCTGTAGGACCGGTAATATTTAAAAATATTATATACCACACAAGGATAGATTAGATTTGAAGCAGGAGGGAGCTAGGACCCAGGTGGACGCTGACGTCACCGCATCAGTCACTAGCGTCTCCTCCTCGGGCTGCTCTCACTGCGCGAGTGCGCGCACTGTGCACACCTGGCAGAGACATGGCAGAGCAGACACTGATCGCACGTGCGATCAAGCAAAACCCTATCCTGCACAGTGATCTCTATGCATCACTGTGCAGGCGTTGCTCCTCCCAGCCCGGCACTGGTAATAGAGCCCTATTCGCACAGGCTGAAGTGTGCGAGCTGACTTCAGCCTGTGCTCTGGCTCCACCCACGGTCTGCCTGTCATGGTGAGTCTCGCCTCTGATACGCTACTAGCGTCACGTGACCGCCCCCACAAGGCTCCTCCCGCTCAACGGCGCGAAAATCGCATTGAGGAGATAGCCGTTGAGCGGATAGGAGCCTTGTTTACAGAGCTCTGACCTGTTTTGTTCAACTTTACTTGCCTCTAAAAAAACGATTTAGCCCTTGCTGGCAGCAGACGTGGTGTTGTTGGTGGTGGCTGCTGAGTGCTGACACTGAGTCCAGGACTCCTGACATAAATTAATTGAATAACATAACAGACAGACTTACTTATTAATAGATAATTTTGCCAATAGTTAGCTTAAGCTGCCTTAGTAGTGGGCACTGGCCAGTGGGCCTTATTTTGCTGCAGGCCTGCAGCTGCTGAGCTTATTAGTTTAGTTTAAACTTTTAAACTAACTGTAGTTAGTTAACTTAATTAAACTTACACAACAGAGTTGAGATTACTTAGAGAGTGAGTGTGAGACAGACACCAGTGTGTGTGAGAAAAAAAAGTTATTTTTGTGTTTTAACTTAACATTTAGAGTACTTAGGTAGAGTTCTTCTCTCTTAAAAAAATTGGCTTTAGTCAGTAAGTTTAGTGGAGTAATTTGGGAATAATAAAATAATATTTTTGTCAGCAGATTGCAATTAGAAGTTTTGCAAAAAATATTTTTTTTTTATTTTTTTTTTACAAATACAGAAAGCAGTTAAATGCTGTGCTGCTGTTGATACTACTAGTTGTTGACCGTTGACGGCTGTCACGGTTGCTTACCATTAAACATTAATACATTTAATTTAAGTATTTTAGCAGATTAATTAGCTGATTTTTGCAATTAAAAGTTTTGCAAAAAAAGAACAAAGTTTTTTTTCACAATAAAAGCAGTTAACTGCTGTGCTGCTTTTGATACTACTAGTTCTTGACCGTTGACGGCTGTCACGGTGGTTTACCATTAAACATTAATACATTTAATTTAAGTATTTTAGCAGATTAATTAGCAGATTGCAATTAGAAGTTTTGAAAAAAAAAAAAAGTTTTTTTTCACAATAAAAGCAGTTAACTGCTGTGCTGCTTTTGATACTACTAGTTGTTGACCGTTGACGGCTGTCACGGTGGTTTACCATTAAACATTAATACATTTAATTTAAGTATTTTAGCAGATTAATTAGCAGATTGCAATTAGAAGTTTTGAAAAAAAAAGAACAAAGTTTTTTTTCACAATAAAAGCAGTTAACTGCTGTGCTGCTTTTGATACTACTAGTTCTTGACCGTTGACGGCTGTCACGGTGGTTTACCATTAAACATTAATACATTTAATTTAAGTATTTAGCAGATTAATTAGCAGATTGCAATTAGAAGTTTTGAAAAAAAAGAACAAAGTTTTTTTTCACAAAAAAACCAGTTAACTGCTGTGCTGCTGCTGATACTAAAATTAGGCAGTAAACCGGCATATTTAACATTTGATATTTTATATATAGTGAGCTATATTATTATAATTATTATAAGATATTACCTATTAGTTGTAGTTGATATTTTCTAACAGCTGCCTGCAATATATTTTATAACAACCAGCACCGCAAAACTACTTGCCGTTGCCTACTAGTGTTGTATATTTTCTAATAGCTGCAGAGCTACCTACCTACAAGTTATATATTACATAACAACCACCAAACTATTAAACTATTACTGCAAGTTGAGTTGTATATTTTCTAATAGCTGCAGAGCTACCTACCTACAAGTTATATATTACATAACAACCACAAAACTATTAAACTTTTAATATATTTTCTAACAGCTGCAGAGCTACCTACCTACAAGTTATATATTACATAACAACCGCCAAACTATTAAACTATTACTTCAAGTTGAGTTGTATATTTTCTAACAGTTGCAGAGCTACCTACCTACAAGTTATATATTACATAACAACCGCCAAACTATTAAACTATTACTGCAAGTTGAGTTGTATATTTTCTAATAGCTGCAGAGCTACCTACCTACAAGTTATATATTACATAACAACCGCCAAACTATTAAACTTTTAATATATTTTCTAACAGCTGCAGAGCTACCTACCTACAAGTTATATATTACATAACAACCGCCAAACTATTAAACTATTACTGCAAGTTGAGTTGTATATTTTCTAATAGCTGCAGAGCTACCTACCTACAAGTTATATATTACATAACAACCGCCAAACTATTAAACTATTACTGCAAGTTGAGTTGTATATTTTCTAATAGCTGCAGAGCTACCTACCTACAAGTTATATATTACATAACAACCGCCAAACTATTAAACTATTACTGCAAGTTGAGTTGTATATTTTCTAATAGCTGCAGAGCTACCTACCTACAAGTTATATATTACATAACAACCGCCAAACTATTAAACTATTACTGCAAGTTGAGTTGTATATTTTCTAATAGCTGCAGAGCTACCTACCTACAAGTTATATATTACATAACAACCGCCAAACTATTAAACTATTACTGCAAGTTGAGTTGTATATTTTCTAATAGCTGCAGAGCTACCTACCTACAAGTTATATATTACATAACAACCACAAAACTATTAAACTTTTAATATATTTTCTAACAGCTGCAGAGCTACATACCTACAAGTTATATATTACATAACAACCGCCAAACTATTAAACTATTACTTCAAGTTGAGTTGTATATTTTCTAACAGTTGCAGAGCTACCTACCTACAAGTTATATATTACATAACAACCGCCAAACTATTAAACTATTACTGCAAGTTGAGTTGTATATTTTCTAATAGCTGCAGAGCTACCTACCTACAAGTTATATATTACATAACAACCGCCAAACTATTAAACTATTAAGTTGTATATTTTCTAACAGCTGCAGAGCTACCTACCTACAAGTTATATATTAGATAACAACCGCCAAACTATTAAACTATTAAGTTGTATATTTTCTAACAGCTGCAGAGCTACCTACCTACAAGTTATATATTACATAACAACCGCCAAACTATTAAACTATCTTTTCAAGTGGAGTTGTATATTTTCTAGCAGCTGCAGAGCAGCAGAGCTACCTACCTACAAGTTATATATTACATAACAACCGTCAAACTACTAAACTATTAAGTTGTATATTTTCTAACAGCTGCAGAGCTACCTACCTACAAGTTATATATTAGATAAGAGCAAAGGACTGTTCTTTGTGTGTAAACTAACAGTTAAGATGGCACTTAGTAAAATTAGTGTATCTGAGCTAAAGCAATTACATTTTTCAACGTTGCCCATTGAAAGAAAAATGGAAATTAAAATGCTCAGGCCAACACCTATGCTTAACCTTACCCAGGTGACAAAATGTAAAACTAGAGATTACAAAAGAGAATTCAAACCCGAGGTATATGATAAATATCCATGGATTTGTGGTTGTGAATTATCTAACAGGCTCTTTTGTTTTTATTGTCTCCTGTTTGCAAAACAAAGTGGGGATTCAAGCTGGGTGAGTTATGGGGTCGCCGATTTATCACATTTAAGTCAAAAAACCAATAAACATAATTGCTCCCAATCACATTTAAACTCCACATTAGAGTTTAATTTGCTAGGAAGGGTTGATATTCGGCAACAACTTGACAGTGCATATCGTTTGAATATTAAAAGACATAATGAGCAAGTAACCAAAAATCGCTATGTTCTTTCCAAAATAATTAATTGTATTTTATTTTGCGGCGCATTTGAGCTTGCACTTCGAGGACATGACGAACGCGATGATTCATTAAATCCAGGCATTTTCAGAGGTCTTATAAACTTCTCAGCAGAGCTTGATGCATCTCTAAAAGAACATCTCGCTAGTGCCACTGTTTTTAAAGGAACGTCAAAAGAAATTCAAAACGATTTATTAGACTGTATGCTTACTGTTTGCCAGAACCAAATAAAGAAGGAAATCTCAAATGCAAGTTTTGTAGCAGTGATAGCAGATGAAACTACTGATGTTTCATCTGCCTTCCAATTGGTTGTTGTTTTTAGATACATTATAGGTAACGGACAACCGGTTGAGAGATTCTGGGAATTCACTAATCCAGCTGGACATGATGCAGAATCTTTAGCTACGTGTATTCAAGCTACTTTGGAAAAAGTTATAGACAACCCAGAGAAACTGATATCGCAGAGTTACGACGGTGCAAGCGTGATGAGTGGTCAGCATGCAGGTGTTCAGGCTATAATTAAACGTACCTACAAGAATGCACATTTTGTGCATTGCTATGCACATCAGCTCAATTTAATTGTCAGCCAAGCAAGCAGTCAAAATCAACAAGTTCGAGTATTTTTTTCAAATCTAAGTGACATTACTAACTTTTTTAGTAACTCGCCACAAAGGATAGCTATTCTAGATGAAACTGTTAGAAGAAGGATACCTCATGGTTCAGCCACCAGGTGGAATTTCAAGAGTCGAACCGTCAATACAGTTTTTGAAAACAGGGAACAGTTAATTGAATGCATGGAAAAAATAGAGTCAACATCGAAAAAAGAAATAGCTATAAATCAAGCGGGGGCTATTCGGCGTATGTTACAAGACTCGGTATTCGTGTTTTGGCTTACAGTTTTTCACAATATTATGCCACATGTAGATGTGTTATACAACCAACTTCAGAAAACACAAACAGATGCGGCACTTATTCGAAAACATATTAACACTTTCCAGCAGACAATGGAAAACGAAAGGGAAAGAATGGACACAGTGACCATGACGATATCAGAAACAGAGGAAACATCTAGGAAAAGGAAGAGAGAAAATATTCACATTGCTCAGACTGTGGCAGCTAAAGAGATATGCGATGTTATCACAAATCAAGTAAAAGATAGATTTTCTTTTATAACTCACTACTCAGCTGTTTCTCTCCTCCAAGCGGAAAAATTTGCAGATTACGAGAAAAATTTTCCAAATCAGCTTCTTGAACAAACATCAGCGGTTTATCACACATTACAGAAAGATCGGCTGAAAACTGAACTAGGAGTAATTTACAGAAGACCAGATTTCCGAAATATGAATGGTGCCATCAGTCTTCTACAGTTTGTAATAGAAAATAACTTGGACAGTACTTTCTCGGAGACCTACAAACTGTTGCAAATTATTTCGACTATTCCCGTGACAACTGCTGAGGCTGAGAGATGTTTCTCAACTTTAAAACGAGTTAAGACATTTCTAAGGAGCACCATGACTGAGGAAAGACTGACTGCTCTAGCCATGCTCACAATTGAAAAACAATTGATCAATGACATGCCTACATTCACCGAAAATGTTATTGATTTATTTGCCTCAAAAAAAGACAGGCGGATTGACTTAATTTACAAAAATTGTACTTGAGTTATCAACATTCTGTTTTAATCTTTACTGTTGAAGTTAATTATTAAGCACTAGTGTAATAGAAATAATCTTCTTTTGTAGAAAGTAAAATGTGGGTGTATTTATCTTCATGTTGCCAAGGCCTTTGGCTGCATTGCCTAATATCGAACACTGGGGGCTGGGGCAACAGTAATTTAAATGTGGTTGTATTTCTCTATAAAGTGGAAGGTTCTTTAAATCCAGGAATATATATGTTTTCATAAATGTACATTCAACATTCTTATTATTTTGCAGCTTTAATTAATCATTTGGTTAATATATATATATGTTATTATATAATTTAACTGAGCACCATCATGTATATTTTAAGACTAGACATGGGCAGGTAGTGTAGGCTCCTCCATTTGTGCACTGTCGCACATGAACATGGCTGTACTGAAGAGTATGCATTCATAGATTTAAGATTTCTGTGTCCACTATGAGGAACACAGTGAGCAATGCATGGTGAGGATATGGAAGACCACAGGCACAGTTCTTGTTAAGGCCAGAAGTGGCAGGGCAAGTAAAATATCAGAGAGGGCCAGAGGCAAAGGCAAAGGATGGTGAGAACGGTCAAAAACAGCCCACAGACCACCTCCAAAGACCTGTACTACTGGGAATATTGTTGAGGGTCTCATGGATTCCACTCAATATCAGCAGATACTTGAGAATAATGTTGAGGAATCAGTCACAAACTTCAGTTGAAGTTACCCCCAGGCCGGGGCTGGATATTTCAAGAAGACGATGACCAAAAACACCGCTGGTTCAAATGGGTGGGGCCATTTGAGGGGCGTGATTTTCACTAAGGGGTGTGGCTTTTAAAAATGGGTGTGGCTTGTTAAAGGGGCGTGGTTTTTAAAAAGGGGCGTGGATTTTCAAAGGGGCGTGTCTTTCTAATAGGGGGAGGGTCTTGTGCACCCCCATCCTAAAAATTCACCAGCCGCCACTGCTGAAAGTGCAACTAAAATAACTGAACATGTATTCTAAACAGGAAACAACTTATTTCAATTTCCTCCCTCATTCTGTATAAGGGAGGTTATCAGTTTTGTCTCTTCCCAAGGACTGTATAGCCAAAGTTTCTCTAATAGGGACTATAGCCAGATAGTACCCGAAGGAATGGGCCTCCGCATGACGGATCTAGATGGTGATCCTGTTCCTCGCATGCAGACACAAGGAGAAAAAACAAGGTGGGTGGTTCCTTCAACATTAGGATTGTATCATTTTTTGGCTCTTTTCGGTTTACTTGTGTCCACTTTGCTTGGTTGGGAGCACCCTGCAATGGATGCGGTCGATCCTCAGATGGTATGATCGGGACCTCCAGTCCCAATGATTTGCAGGTGGAGGAGATATCTTCAACATCATGGACTGTAAAGGTTTTGTTGTATTTAAGGATATGTAGGGCAAAGGGAAAGCCCCATCTGTATTTAATTTGGCTTTTGCGTAGGAGAGAGAGGTTAGAGGACGCAAGGAGCTTCTTCTTTGAAGGGTCCTGATGCTGAGATCTTGGAAGAATTGTATAACGCTTCCTTGAAATTTATAGGTTGGTTTACTTCTGGAAGCTTGAAGGATTTTCTCTTTATCTGGGAAGAATGAGAATTTTATTATGACATCTCTAGGAGGTGCCTCTTCTTTAGGCCTTGCTCTTAACGCTCTATGAGCTCTTTCAATAGCAAACTCTGATTCTTCTGATTCTCCTGTAATATTTCTAAACAAGTGTTTCAAGTATATATTGAGATCTGGGTTAGTGATTGATTCTGGGACCCCCTTAAGCCTGTTATTTCTGCGTGTCCTATTTTCTAGGTCATCGACCTTATCTTGTAACTCGTTGATGGTTTGTTTTTGTGACTGTAGGGCCTGAGAAGTAGCTTCTATTTCATTGTTTACTGGGTCTCTGTGCTCTTCCAAAGCTTCCAATCTACCTCCCAGGTCTGCTATATCAGCTCTTATGTCGGTAAGGCTAGATGTGACAGCAGAATGCATTGAATCTATCTTTCCCCACAATTTTTCAAAATTTGCTGCAATGTCTTGTTTTGAAATAAGGTCTTTAAGATCCGCTTTTGTTACTGGGTGTGTCTCATTGTGAGGAGAAGGGTCTAATTCAATGTCTGAGTTTCCCTCCATCTCCATTGTCACTGTGTCTGTTGGTTTACTGTGGCGTGAAGGTTTAAAGAAGGTACTCACATTTGAAGATTTACTTGTCTTATCTCCCTTAGTAGGTTTTTTGGTTGACATATTAGTTACTTGTTGTCAGAGATAAGAATTGAATATTGTAGAGGAGTATCTTATGGTTTTGGGTAGCCTTCAAGTTGGTGATAATGCCTTACTGATATGTAGATATCCTGCTGTGTAGGTGAAAAGTGTCTCAGGCTAGGAGTGGTATTCTACTATCACATAGAAACTCTGTTGTTCAGATAAATAATGTCTTTAATTAGTTAAAGGAGGTGAAATCAGCCGATTATCTCGGTATGGCACAATATAGCTATCTTCCAATATTTTTTTGTTTATTGCCGTGTGGGCATGTGTAGCAGGGGTTATGCTGCAAGCATCAGGACACACCTTACACCTTTGATCCTATAGTATTTTTACACCATAGTTATATAATATGTGACAGTTTCAGTCCACTTCCAAAATGTATGATATAGCCCATTTTTATTTTGTTGTATTCTTATGACATTGTGCCTCCTGCGGCCTTAACTTATAACATTATGCGCTGAGTGTCTCTTATTTATTGACTAAAAGAGAAAACCTGCCGTGTCTGCCCTCCTTTCTTAAAGGCCCTTGTTACAAAGATCTCGATGGTGAGAGAGAGACAAACGGCGGTGGATCTGGGTAGCCTTCTTTTCCGGCCGTTAGCTGTAATTTAATGCATGGAGCGGTAGTCACCAGGCCTATGTGAGTGAGAAATGGGGACGGCTTACCAGTGTGACGTTCTGGGACCGGAGCGGTCTATATAGCTAGCTCGTTAGTGGCTCATATGTCCACCCCTCCGCTTTTTACCTCACATCTAGTGTAGTTTCCACACTAACCCCTGGTTCCGATGCTATAGATGGCACTTTTTCAGCGCGCCATTGTTGCTGCGGGGGTCAGTCCGTTTTCGGCGCAAATCCACTTAAACAAAAAGCTTCTTTGCAGTTCCAACTGCCCCCTGCCTCTCTTCGGATTGTAGCCCCAGTGTCCAGAGACCTCACCCAATATTTTAAAACAGTTCAGTCAAGTATTGGGACTGTATTGCTGACTATTTGTTATACCAGCTCAGAGCTCAGAGATCACACGTCCATCTCTGAGCTCAGTCAAACTCCGCCCCCCCTATGTTTGGTTTTTAATTGTATAATAAAGGTTATATTTTATTTATCCTAATCTTGGAATTCCTCCTTCTAGTCAGGGCCCAGAGTGCTCTCTATGCATACTTTTGGAAATAGGTTATTCCTCTTTTAACCATTTCCCTGTGTGTCTGTAAAGGAAAAATGTACCCCTGCCAAGCAAAAAGCAGTGGGGGGCGGAGCCTGCTTCCATTGCGGCAGGACGCGTCTAAGTGAAGTTCCGGGTACTAGACTTAGCAGGCTTTATCAGCTATAAATATCAAATTATATAACTTCTTCTAACCTACATCCCCGATAGCGATTTCCCAGGCAGAATCTTTAAACATCCCGGGAGTGGAGAAACTGATTGCAATCTCGCCTATGCTCTTTGTAACAGCTATGTGGTAACTACCACACAGACCTAGAAGCCATCTTGTGCCCAGCTGCGATCTAACTACATTGCGGCTTTGAAAGTGGACCCTGTGTGTAATGTTCAGCATAGGTCTGGGGCTGCTGCACGATAACCACCCCCCCCCCCAGTTTATGGGGTTATGCAATCCTGTTTTCAGATTGATTCACTATACAGTTAACCGACAAAAAGATGGTGATAAATGGCCAACGGAATGGAAAAGGAGTACTCGATATAAGTTCATCCCAAGGTGAACTGCAACAATGTACGGAAATTGGCCCTGCTCAACTGGCTTCCTATAACGAGGAGAACGCTGAGGAGACCAGTTTGCTTATACAGGCTCCTATGGAGGACACTAGTCGAAATAATATGATGCTAGCAATGTCTAATACATTTGGACAACAGGAATTTTCTGTTCTGGAGAAGGAGGTAGTTTGCCATGGAGAGATATATGGTGGGGGAAGGAGTACCGACAACCACTTCTGTACTCTGTTCAGCCCTGTTATGCCTCTACCTCTCCACAGCGCAAGAAAGTGGGAATCGGTTGAACGGACTTAGTGCTCATCTACACCTTGAACACGGGCCTGCTGTGGGCTGGTGTCTCTAGACGTCTATGTTTGCTGTTTTCTCCAGTTTTGCATAATAGTGGCCCTAGTCATAGGCATTGCAGTTTTCAACACAGGTCTCCTTATGAATACACAGCATGGTAGCATAACTAGTCCATTCTAATGCACCTGGTTTGATCCTTCATTTTTCTAGACAGGATAGCTCCATTCTTACCAATTGTAAGTATACCCTAACTTGCAGAAGGTCTTATAACAACATAGGTTCAACACTGCACTACTCTGTTGGCGGCCGAGACGGAGTAGAATCATTTCATCCTCTGTGGGTAGTAAGGAATTATGGCATAATAGATAAAGTATTCATCTGCTAGTGTTTTTCTTTTAAAATATTTTAACATGTTAAAGCTTAGGTTGTGACTGCAGAATGTACTCTTCTCTATTCTATGTCATAGATAACCCTGTAAGCACTTTTCCATAGTTTGAATCTTATTACCATGAATTACCACTATGGATGTTAGCCAAGAAATCATATCTCGTACAAGTCTACTATACTAACATCTGCCTAGAGTGCTATAATGTCTAATAGTTACACCTATAGTAAAAGTGCACACCTCTATGTTTAAAATAGGAATGTGGTTCTTCATCTAAGATATATCCTATATATGCTGTATAAGCTTCTATATACGTTCTACCTATTAACTTACCTAGTGGTCCAAGGGTAGCCTTTCAGCAACAGACTGTTGATACAATCTAAATAGTCCAGCTGGACCAAGAGTGATCAGAGCAGTGGTTACTCCTTAGATACTAAGACAGCTATCTGTTCACTTTGTGGTCTCTACTCATTAATAAATCTGTTTACCATATTTTCATAACTAGTTCATACAGCTTATATCCCCATATGACATATCCCAGAGGACAAGGAGGTCCAAGAGTGGCCTCTGATGATGAGGGATTAGTTTATTCAAATTATTTTCCCATGGGTCATATTATTGAGAAAAAACTATTTTATGTAAACATGATTGGAGGTTTTGTAAATACAATGTTGATAGTTTTAGCAACTGTTCTCACTGAGAAATCTACTTTCTAAATGCCATATTGTTTAATTGCTACGTTTACAAATTATATATATATATATATATATATATATATATATATATATATATATATATATAATACTAGTAGGGAAGGAGGGCACTCACAGGACTTCATACATAAGGTAATCTTTTATTGTAGTTCTAACAAAAGTGTATTGTCAACGTTTCGGCCTTTTCTTAGGCCTTCTTCAAGACAAGTTTCATAATCTGAACTTGTGCGGAACACAGCGTCCGCGTTATACTCCTAGAACGCCAGAGTCATTAGTGATGTATATATATATATATACACACACACACACATACATACACACACACATACACACTTATCACGGGTCCAAAAGTGGCCCTGCATACTCAATATTCATAAGTGACCCCTACTATACCCCCCCTATTAATACACGCTACTGTTAAAATGTCAAAAGAGAGACCATTTGCTCTTTTAAGGGGATTTTAGGCTCATAAGCCTTGACACCCGCAAGTAGGGGTTACCTTTGTTTATTGTACCCTCTTTAAATAAAATAAAAAAAAATTTAAAAAAAAGGGAGGACTACGTGCCTATTTGAGACCACATCTGCCATATGTTGAGAAATTTAACCTATGTCATACCATAAAGTTCATCCTAATACCTGCATTTCTTACTGTTACTCTGCAATTGTGCTGCACTTGTAATATTGCAATAACAATATGTATGTGATTTGCTGTGTATGACATTGATCCATTTGGAACTTATGTATGTTATATCCTCAATAAAATATTAAATAAAAAAAAATTAAAAAATTAAAAAAAAAACACAGCAAGGTTACGGAGCGCCAACAAGACATCAAAAAGAAAAAACGCTGCGCAAAAAAGAGAACAATAAGAATCTGGTTACCCGTGCCTTCCAAATTTGAGCGCATTAACAGCATGGTTAAATATACAAAAGTGTGCCAAAAAAGTAAACCCTGTGTGCAAAATCTCCACTAGCCAATGTGTGCAAATCAGGCAAACCATCATGCAAAAACTTCACTGACCCAACACGTGCTAATCCAAACATAAAAGAAAATGTTCAAAGAAAAAAATTAAAGGGGAATAGAGCCTTAAAAACTAAAAAGAACCCATAAAAAAAAAAAAAAAAAAAAAACATAATAAATACTGTTGAGTACAATAGTGCACAAATTACATAGCCCAACTGGCTCAATGAGTGCTCCTAAATAAAAATATGTACTTACCCATAGGCATCAAACTACTGGACATCCAGTGCTGAAACATAACAGCAGAGGATATGTAATAGGAGTATACCAATCACCCAACAGGAGGAAACTAAGGACAGATCCCTGCAACACCTGTGAAAGACTTGTGACTAACTCCCATAGGGTAGGGATTCGGCCTCTACTACATACTCTCAATACATCTCTACGTCTAACAGCAGCTCTCTGAGTGGAAATGGGCCTCACATCAGTCTGAGAACACCGCTCACAGAACAACATAAGAAACACCTTCATTCTTCACCTTCCTCCTGCTGAGGCAAAGACAAGACTGATTACCAGTAAGGTGGGAGGGTTTTATAGAGCTCTTGGGGTTTGGGAATCTTTGCCTTCTCCTTTGCCAGGAAGAGTAATTCACAGGAGTCATGGATTGTGGACTCTCAACACTTGTATGAAAGAAAAAATGTTGCAGTGACCCAGGTTTGCATTATATGGAACACAGAACCCTGACCTTCCTACATGCAGCCCAGTGATTGGCTGACATGTTCCTAAATTATACATGCAAAGTTAGATTTTTGGTCAGGATCACAGTTGTGAGTCTCTTCATATGATCCTCTACATATAAAAAAGTAGATGTAGAAGTTCAAATCACTTATCTTAATAGATCAAGTTAAGGACCCATAAGTCACATTCAGTATGCCCAATGGTTTGTGTGAGACCCTCAGCAACACTGATCAGCTGACAGTGATTTATTATAGAACAAGCAGTTAAACCCTTCTGATAAGGAATTTATCACTCAGATGTTTTAATTATGTATATGTAAAAAACAGCTGTTGAACATGTTAAAACTATTTTTTGTATGAAAAAAGTAAAATAGGTTTAAATTAAAGGTGAAACTAACAGTAAGCACCCTATTGTATACATTTGGGTCCTGGGACCCTATTGCTCATTGGCTGATAGGGATAGCTACCACAGAAAAAGTTGATTTATTTTGCACAAAAAGCAAATACACCAATACATTCTGAGACATTTTTTTATATGACACAGAAAAAAAAGTGCATCACGTCCTTTAAAGGGATAATAAACTTCCGCCCTTTGTATTGTAATGAATATGCGCTATAAACTTACTTTTTAATGTAGTGCTAAAATTAAAATTGCTGGCGCCCTCGCCACCCACTTCAGAAGTAATATATTTGTTGAGCTAACAGTTTGAACTGTTCTCCAATCAGTACTCTAGCCAAATGGCACTTTTGTTGTAGCTATAGCACCAATTGCTATATAGTGGGTGGCCAGGGCACCGGGAATTTGAATTTCAGCGCTACATTAAAAAGTAAGTTATAGCGCATCTTCATTACAACTGATGAATTAAACTCAAAATAAAATATCACCAACATTCCAGATCTGTTTAGCCAAAGGGGAAAGTTTACCATCACTTTATGCATGTGTTTGGTATAACATTTGGTACATTTTAGTTAGCTTAATATGCATACACACACATACAGTATATAATCAATAATTGACATTACCATTGTAATTGTAACTACATTTGTGATTATAATCTAATTTTACTTTTTTTCTAGCATGAGCCTGGATTATACTGTCATTACTGACTGGTTATCAGTACTACTTGCTTCTCAATGTATCCTTCCTGGTAAAATATTTTAAATGTGCAATACAGAATGGATGTTACAAAATATTAATTTATTATGTATACATTGTATATGCATGGTTAGGACATTTTTAAACACCCCAGAAAATGTTTCTGTGAATGCCCATGAGTACACGCCATACAGCTATTTGTCCCGCAGAGATCAATTTGTGTCCTCCATATGAGATAACAACACCGTTTACTAAATGATAAAACACACAGTAAGATTTTAAAAAGCAAAAAGCTTCTGCAAATCCATATAAAACCCCTAATAATCAAACCTCTTCCAAGGAATGGAAAACTGCTCCAATTAAGTCATTTCCTCCCAGTGGAAACAGAAAAGAAAAAGGGTTTCTCACAAAAGACTCTGCTCAACCACCTAATACACTGTAGTTTGTCATTGGGTCTCACAATGTCTTTTGTTCATTAAACAGCTCTGACAATATATTGCTAAATTTAATGAAAGTAGCAGTGTACACTAATTTTCATATAACTGAATGTAATAGACACTACTATAAAGAATAAGATGCACAGATACTGATATAAAAATCCAGTATAAAACTGTTTAAAGACTTACTTAGAAGCTCTCAGTTTAGCTGTGTTGAAAAGGTAGCTGGAAAGCCCACTGCAAGTGGGAAATAAGACACTCCCCCGTCCACCTTTTTTTGCATATGAAAAGACCCTTTACACAAACAAGAGCAAGCTGGAATAGGTATACGTGGGTATTCTCATAAAACTTTGGGGCTTGGTTAGGAGTCTGAAAATCAGAGCAATGTTATTTAAAAATAAGTGAAACTATACATTTAAAAAAAACAAAAACTGTATGGGCTATATAAATAGATCATCTGCAAAACATTTATGAAAAGAAAAAATGAGGGTATAATGTCCCTTCAAGCAAGTCATTTATTGGGATGCAGCTGCCCGGGAGGTTAATGCTGGTCATTTGTTACACAACAGAGATATAGATATATATATATATATATATATATATATATATATATATACACATATATACACACACATATATACACATATATACACATATATATATACATATACACACACACACATACACATATACACACAGAATACTAAATGATTCATTTAATGATTCATATAGTACAGATATATAGCTTAAAGTGAATGTCAATATTTATGCTAAAGTGCCCGGTTTTTAAAAATTTTATTAAAAACAGGGGCACATAAATTCATTAAAATTTACATTTCACTCCTGCTGTGTGAAGAAAAAAAAAAAAAAAAAGAAAAAAAACAACAACAACTTTTAAACTTGACAGCTGCACCAGCTTCCTCCACCCGTTGCAAAGCCTCTTCCTGGGTCTAAAATGAGGAATCCGGCTTCCTCCAATCACGACGTTGAATCAGACACCGATTCCCCGGGGGGGAGCCATGATTCGAGGATTACCTATCCATCATTTCTGACTTCAGAAATGGCTTGTAACGACCGAAGGAAGATTAAAGCGACACTCAAGTCAAAATTAAACTTTCATTATCTAGATAGAGCAGCAATTTTAAACAACTTTCCAATTTACTTCCATTAACAAAATGTGCAGTCTTTTTATAATTAAACTTTTTGAGTCACCAGCTCCTACTGAGCATGTGCAAGAATTCACGGAATAAATGTGTATGCATTTGTGATTGGCTGATGGCTGTCACATGGTACGTGTATGCATTTGTGATTGGCTGATGGCTGTCACATGGTACAGGGGGAGTGGAAACAGGCATAACTTTTAAAATTGACAGAAAAAAAAAATCTACTACTCATTTGAAGTTCAGACTAAGTGCTATTGCATGGTCTTGTTATCTTGCATTTGTTGATTATGCAAATCTACTGTGTTGACTGGTCCTTTAAAAAGGTAAGTTTTTTTCACAACAGGAGTGAAATGTAAATTTTGATTAATTAAATTTTTAAAAACCGGGCGCTTTAGCATCAAAATTTACATTTACTTTAAATCTTTTAGGCCAGGGGTTGACAAATCTGTTTAAAAGTTAGGAGCCAGTAAGAATATTTAGGAGACAGAGGTATTTGTATATAGATATATGGCATCTTAGGAAGAGATATTCTACTCAGGGCTTGCACTCTATTAAGGAGCTAAACTAACACTGCTGTCCTCCCAGGTAGATTTCTCTACTGCCATTGTCCTCACATCCTCCTCAACACCCTTTGTAGCATTCTTTGGCAAGTTTCTGTTATACCTCTGTATAAGAGAGTTACAATTTAAAGTGAATGTAAAGTTGAATGAATGAGTGTCCGGTTTTTAAAAATACTATTAAAAACAGGGGCACTTGGGGGGCGGAGCCTGCAGCTGTTGCGGAAGGACGTGTGCGAGAGGAGCTCTCGACTCTTACTAGGGTTTAATTATATGTTTCTCTGTTAAAACCACAACTACTGTACTGGACATCTCAATCAATGTGCCTGGAGTTGCCCTGGAGGAGTTGACGAGATAAATCTACATAAACGGATCTTCCTATGCTCCTCAGCTAGACCGCATAGGGACAGAACACGTGGCAATCAGGCCTACCTAGTGACTCTGCCTGACTGTGTAGTCGGGGCTGCTGCATTTTTACCCCCCCCCCTGTCCCCACGGATTCCGGGTTATTAGCAACACATAGTTGTTGCTCTCCCTTTTCTAATCAAACAAAAAGCTATCTGCTTCTTGGAACAGAGATACCGCTACCTATATCCTGATAATGGAGGCGCTGAACAGATGGGAGTACACAGTCACCCAGCTACTGTCCAATCACTTTCAAAGCCTAGAGAAAGAGCTCAGTGGACTCCTCAGGCTGCATGGAGCTGTTGGGCCACAGACAGGGGAACATACTTGTGTCCACTCAACCACTCAGATAGTGCCGGTCAGTGCAACGACACCCCACCTTTATAGCCCGATAAGTGAGACGCTCTCTACGGCTGGGGAACCTACACTTTCCATAGCTCCAGACCGGGAGATGCCGGGGTTCTATGAGGAGTCATGTGGCCGGGATCATACTAGACCTAAATCTGCTGGAGGAGCGAACATAAGAGGCGAGTCAGTCACCCAAGCAATTCAAAATAAGCTGCGAGTTCAGGCACAGCGATCCAGAGCCTTGGTACTGCCGTCTGTGTGGCTAGACGTTGCTGCTGGCTTCAGGGACTTTGCAGATCGAGACAGCGATTGCAATGGAGCTGAATCTTTCACCTTCTCGCTCTGCAGTTCCTCTCAGACCGAACTAGAACAGCATATTGGTTTATTTGTCCCTTTTGATCCAGGAGGTTTTCCAGGGCTGCTGCCGACCGAGTTTTTATCTGCAGCTCGCTCATATATTGCAGTAGAAATAATTCAAACGATGGCACTGGGTCCTTGGAGCCGACAACTTTTACACTTAGGACCCGTTTCCCTAGTTAACACTTTCAGCTCCATATGCTGTGGAGTGGGCTGAGAATGACATATTCACCGGGACTTTCTCATATTAGCATATACAATGACACTCTCCCAGCCATTAAGGTATTTACTATCAAAATTCTGAACTGGTATGCTAAGTCCTCAAGAAGTATGCGAGAACTGTTGTATTTAGTCAGTGATATCCCAACAACACGACAAACGTTGTCCACAGTCTAGTTATACTCAGGAAGTTGTTTAGCCTGAGACTATACCAGTGTATGGAAAATTTCTACATACCCCAAACGTTGCCTTTTCATTACTGTTTAGCATATCTAGTTATAGCAGTACTGCATATTATATGTTTTATATGTTTTATAGATCCTAATACCTTTTCACATGCAGCCTGTAAATGTCTCTTCTGGCTCAATTTACATTAATAGAGTCATAGTACATAGGTGCCCATCATATACTCCACAAAAGCTGCACCTTTCTCTGCTATGATAGGTTGTTATTATATATGGTATTTTCACCTAAAGCTTGCCAGTTATTTAGATGTGCACTTAATAGATAGTGAACTCCTTTTATAGGATCATGCTATATCAAGCAAGAATAATATTACAGAACTATATTTTTGCTGCAGCTGCAATTGCAATTGTAAATTCTGTGCTGCTAGAATTATCCACCAGATTCTAGATCATGTTTTGATACGGGTGATACTACCAGTTTATTTTATTCACAGTTTAGCTTAAAATTATGGGCTTCTTGTATATTCTTGAGAGACCAAATGTAGAAAATCTGTAATTTGGTTTGACTGCAATTATCTCCCAATAATACATTTTTTGTTAACTTCAGAAAATACTGGAATGTACTATATGTTACCATTCTTGGTAGGATGGGAATTATATTTATATTACTGTTGTAACGTTTGCCAATTATTGCTAGACACTATAAGTTGGCGTTTTGTCTACTAGTTGCTAAGATGTACTGTCTTGAGATAGTTTTAGGAAATTTTGGGTTTGAGAAAATATCCATACAGTTTGCCCTGAGATCATAATTTCCAGAATAGTTGCTCCATCTTCCCTCCCCTCAAATCTGTTTACTGGTTAAACAATGGAGCGCAGACTCCATCGTACTTCCCCTTGATACCTATTTCATATTTTTACAAATATTGCGGCCATTAAGATCCCCTTTCCTATTTACCTACTATTTACTCTCATTACTTATGACATATAATTTTGTTGTATATATTACTGTTTTTATATCTAATTTCATGTGACACAGGTCGTTATAAGATATTAACTTAATTTCAAGGTCCAAAAGTGACCGTATGTAACATTAGAGCTCCTCTTCCTATTCATTAAAGTACATAGGCCCATGAGTGGTCTGCTGGTCTTGTGGAGGTGCTTTCATTTCCTACAAAAAATAGAAAATGAGGTTCCCATATGCATATTCAGTGTTTTGTACAATAGTACTGTACTGTCTTTATAATTATACGCTGTCATATACATGATAATCCAATTCTTTCTATATGAATGTACAAGCTACACAATTGTTATTGTACCCAATGTATATATGCTACTGAACTTTTGTTTATGGTTTGCTATCTACATAACCTCAATAAAAATCTTTTAAAAAAAAAAAAAAACAGGGGCACTTTCATTCATTAAACTTTACATTGCAGCATTTTGTTTTTTTAAAATACTAACCTTTTCTTTAGCAAACCCAGACCGGCGATCCTCCGCCCGCAGCGCCTCTGTACTTACCTCAGCAATGACGAAACCAGCCTCCTCTAATCATGGCACCCCAGAGCGTCCAGCTCATGAGGCCACGCCGTGATTGGAGAAAGCTGGTTTCATCATTGGGGTGCTAAGTACAGCATGAGAAGCGGGCAGAGGATCGCCAGTCTGGTCTTGCTAAAAAAAAAAAATGGTAAGTATTTTAAAAAAATGCTGCAATGTAAAGTTTAATGAATGTAAGTGCCCCTGTTTTTAATAGTATGTTTAAAAACCGGGCACTCATTCAACTTTACATTCACTTTAAGAGCCTGAAGCTCTACTTCTGTAGTCTGTTACATTTAATGTCTCTGGCCTTATACTTTCAGTATTCCCATTTAAAATCTTAACCAGCAGCTCCTAAATTTCTTTTTCTCTTACCACCTCTCTCAGCCTGGCTCAATGAACCCCATCTGTGGCTAATTGGGAAGGTAAATCCATTGACCTGATATTCACTAATCTCTGTGCCATCTTCTCACTTAACCAATGTTTCATACCCTCTGACTCCCATCTACTAAACTTCTCTCTCACTATTCTCATCAGTCAACAAACCAATGTTCCATACCCTCTGACCACCATCTACTAAACTTCTCTCTCACTATTCTCATCAGTCCACAAACCAATGTACAGTATGTATAAACTATAACCCTCTCTGACACAGCATTTTTGCTAAGGTGTGTATCATTCTCAAGCACGCTACATGGTAGCGCTTACTATTGCTAATTGCATTCCTGTTAATTTGTCCAAGATATTTCAAATACTGTGTAACTGTGTTTTAGACTAGAGTCTAGGAGGCCTATTTATCAAGCCGTCAACCGCACATACGCTGGAATTCTGCAGCGTAATTGTGGAGAGCCTGATTCGCCCTATTTATCAAAGCCTACAGACCGGCAAAAGTTGAAATTTGTGACGTAACATACGATCCGCCAGTCTCACTCAGACACAGATCGATGCTTACGTCATTACAGATGTTCCGAATACAAATTCGCCACTATCTGACAACTTTTGCAAGTTATCAAACTGCTAACAGGTACGCTCGCCACTATTCCGGGCCAGCGTACCTGCTTTTCAATCCGCTAACCTGGAGGCAGCGGATGCCATAGGAATCAATTGGAGTCTGAAAGCAGCAAAAGGTCATGGGCCCGATCCGATATGCAGAGTCGCCCGCAAAAGCCGGCGACGCCGAATTTTGCGCAGGTTTGGTATCCTATATACGGCGTAACCTAGAAGTTACGCTCGTATATTTCTGCCTTCGGCTGTAGTTTTTTGGGCCATAGGCAGGTATACCAAACCCGCGCAGTTTGGTATCCAATATACAGCGTAAGGACTTACGTGGCGAAAATGGAGAAATCTTACTCCATTTTAACCTCGCCACAAAATGCAGCCGTAGTAAGCCTTACGCTGTCTATTGGAGCCCCGTAACTCCCTAAACTACCTGCCAAATAAAACCTAACACCTAACGCATGCGCAATGTCTATCTACCTGTCAACCGCGATCCCCCGCCGCAATCCCTAATAAAGTATTTAACCCCTAAACCACCGCTCCCGGACCCCGCCGCCACCTACATTAAAAGTATAACCCCCTAATGTGATCCCCCTACACCGTCGCCAGCTACATTACATACCCCCTAATGTGAGCCCCTTACACCGCCGCCATCTATATTACCTACCCCCTAATGTGAGCTCCTACCTCGCCGCCAGCTATATTAAAATTATTAACCCCTAATTTAATCCCCCTACACCGCCGCCAGCTATATTAATTACATTAACCCCTAATTTAATCCCCCTATACCGCCGCCAGCTATATTAATTACATTAACCCCTAATTTAATCCCCCTACCCCGCCGCCAGCTATATTAATTACATTAACCCCTAATTTAATCCCCCTACACCGCTGCCACCTATATTAAATAGATTAACCCCTAATCTAATCCCCCTACACCGCTGCCAGCTATATTAACCCTAATTGTATTAGGGTTAATATAGTTAATATATTATATATATATATATATATATATATATATATATTAAGTATAATAACCCTATCTAACTCTAACATCCCTAACTAAATTCTTATTAAAATAAATCTAATTAATATTATTAATTAAAATATTCCTATTTAAATCTAAATACTTACCTATAAAATAAACCCTAAGATAGCTACAATGTAATTAATAATTACATTGTAGCTATTTTAGGGTTTATATTTATTTTACAGGTAACTTGGTATTTATTTTAACTAGGTACAATAGATATTAAATAGTTAATAACTATTTAATAGCTACCTAGTTAAAATAATTACCAATTACCTGTAAAATAAATCCTAACCTAAGTTCCAAATACACCTACACTATCAATAAATTAAATAAACTACAAATATCTAAACTAAAATAAAATTAAATAAACTAAACTAAACTACAAAAAAAAAACACTAAATTACAAAAAATAAAAAAAAGACTACAAGATTTTTAAGCTAATTACACCTATTCTAAGCCCCCTAATAAAATAATAAAGCCCCCCAAAATAAAAAAAATTTCCCTACCCTATTCTAAATTAAAAAAGTTAACAGCTCTATTACCTTACCAGCCCTTAAAAGGGCCTTTTGCGGGGCATGCCCCAAAGAAATCAGCTCTTTTGCCTGTAAAAAAAAACACAATACCCCCCCCCCCAACATTACAACCCACCACCCACATACCCCTACTCTAAACCCACCCAAACCCCCCTTAAATAAACCTAACACTACCCCCCTGAAGATCTCCCTACCTTGTCTTCACCCAGCCAGGCAGAACTCTTCATCCGATCCGGGGATGTCTTCAATCAAGCGGCAGAGAAGAGGTCCTCCATCGGGGCGAAGTTTTCTTCCAAGCGGCATCTTCAATCTTCTTTCTTCGCTCCTCCGACGCGGAACATCCATCCGGCACGACGACTTCCCGACGAATGAGGTTCCTTTAAATGAAGTCATCCAAGATGGCGTCCGTCGAATTCCGATTGGCTGATAGAATCCTATCAGCCAATCGGAATTAAGGTAGAAAAATCTGATTGGCTGATTGAATCAGCCATTCAGATTCAAGTTCAATCCTATTGGCTGATTGGTTAAAAATCTTGTAATCTTTTTTTTTTTTTGTAATTTAGTTTAGTTTATTTAAAGGGACATGAAACCCAATTTTTTTCTTCCGTGATTTAGAAAGAGCATGTCATTTTAAACAACTTTCTATTTTACTTCTATTATCTAATTTTCTTCATTCTGTTGATATCATTTGCTGAAAAGCATATCTAGATATGCTCAGTAGCTGCTGATTGGTTGCTGCACATAAAGGCCTTGTGTGATTGGCTCACACATTTGCATTGCTATTTCTTCAACAAAGGATATCTAATGAATTGAGCAAATTAGATAATAGAAGTAAATTGGAAAGTTGTTTAAAATTGCATGCCCTATCTGAATCATGAAAGTTTAATTTTGACTAGACTGTCCCTTTAATTGTATTTTAGTAATCTGGCAACAGATTAATTAGGAAAAAGCCAATATTTGCACATTCCTTGAATCATGAATGTTTCATTTCTAGTTTCCTTAAAAGGACATTGTACTGCAAAAATGTTCTCCTTAAAGTGAAGGTCAATTTAGATTAATCGGTGCCCGGTTTTTAATAAGCCTATTAAAAACAAGGGCACATTAATTCATCAAAATTGACATTTCACTTGTTTTCTTTAAATACTTACCTTTTAATCTTCACAGCCGCTCCAGCGATTCCCCCGGCCGTCGGAAGCCTCTTCATACGTCAGAAATCCGGCTTCCTCCAATCACGGCTTCCCCCTCGGTGGAATCATGGCCTGAGGCAACGCATGATTGGAGGAAGCTGGTTTGCAACGGGCGGAGGAAACGCTGCAGCGGCTGGCAGGATTAAAAGGTAAGTATTTAAAGAAAACAAGTGAAATGTCAATTTTGATGAATTAAAGTGCCCTTGTTTTTAATAGGTTTCTTAAAAACCAGGCACTGATTCATTGAAACTGACCTTCACTTTAAATAACCTTGCAATGAGAGGTAACCAGAGATCTTTGTATCTGAAATAGCTGGTTTTGTTAATTGAATTCCGCCAGCTTTATTTAGTATTTCAATTCCTAACTTTAGACTCTGTGTACAAAGTACACAACATGACCAGGTCTGCTCTTTCTGCAGGGACAGCCCATTTGAAAGGTCATATTCTTGAGGGAAAAATAAAGCAATAGTTTTAGTGTTAGAAAATACTTTAGCCAAACTGCTTGGGACCAGAAACTATTTGGATTTTTAAATATTTATCTCTCTAAATTAGGACAGTTTGAAGAGGGGATTGAAAATAGTGTAAACAACAATTTCTTATGTCATTTAGGCAATATTTACATTTTATAATAGACCTTATACATGCACCATAAAGGTAGTTTTATATTATGCTTTTGTATACTTAGCACCATCAGAAATATAATTCAGTACTGTAATCAGAAAGGTAATATTTGTTGTTTTAAATAAATAAAGAATATGATTTGCATTTTAGAACAAAAACAACAACAAAAATCAACTCAAAGAAACAGGCAGAGAGAATTGTGATTTACAGGTGGGGGTGGAGTAATTTTTTTATTTTAAAAAATATTAATAAAAACATTTTGATTTCAGAATAAGTTTTGATTTTGGAATTCTGGATTTGGTCATTTGTACCTATATTTAAATAAAAATAATAATAATACATGAATGACCAATTTCCATTACATTTAGTAATCTGCAGCTAAAGGGAAATGAAACACAAACATTTTCTTTCCTGATTCAGACAGAGAATACAATTTTAATTAACATTCCAATTTACTTCTATTATCTAACGTGCCTCATTCTGTAGATATCCTTTGTTGAAGAAATAGCAATGCACATGGGTAAGTCAATCACTAATCAGCAGCTACTGAGCCTATTTAGATTATATATATATATATATATATATATAAATCATATTTAGATGCTTTTCAACAAAGGATGTCAAGAGAATGAAGCAAATTAGATAACAGAAGTAAATTGGAAAGTTGTTTAAAATTGTATGTGATTTCTAAATCATGGGAGAAAAAAAATGTTTTTTGTGTCCCATTAAAGGGGAACATTTCACAGTACGGTATCCCTTTAAATGTTAAAAAGAAGCATTTAATTAATATGCAGTTTAAACATAAAAAAACTCTAATACAAATGGATACAATGTTATTTCATCTCTGCAGTGATCATTAGATTAGCTCTTGCTCCTCATTCTTATCCCCAGGAACAGATCTCAACCTGCCCTTCATTTGTCTCTCCATGAAGCATTCAGCTAGGTTTTTTATGTATATGGTTAGGCCTACACATCTGAGCAGAGGAGATTCCTAGCAAGGCTGCACCTACCTATGGTGGTCAGCGTGGTCCCTGTGAAGAAGATAGAAGCCACAAAGTCCCACTTGGTAGTATATTCAGTCACATTGCGATGGAATGACACCCCAAAGCTTTTAGCCAGCAGAGCCTTGTGCAAAAACTCTTCCAGAGCCACCTCAGACACACAGGGGTTACTGGCCATAAACTCACTCCATAGGGCCTCCAGCTGTGACCTCAGTCTGTCCTCATAGGGTTGTTCCAGGGTGGAGAAGACAACAGCTCCCAGCAGAACATACAGTATATAGGTTAGGCAGAGCAATAAGAAGAATACAGAGTGCTTCTCCACCATCTTACTCTCTGGCCTAGACCTGAGCTCTTGCCCTCACCTGAACCACACCCAACAGAAGCTTCACAGTGCTGAGACGATCTCAGCTGAGCAGGATAATTCCGCACACAACATCTTTTTTCCTACTTCTACAATCTCAGGTAAATAAACGTTTACAAACATTTGGCTTATTTAAAAACCTGGAGTGGAATTCCAAGGATTGTATACATTTGCTGCATGAGTTTCCTGACAATCATATTACATTGTTAGAGGATTAAAGGGGCAGGAAACCCAAACATTTTCTTTCATGATTTGGAAAGAACATACCATTTTAAAAACTTTAAAAATATACTTCTATTATCAACTTTTTTTCATTCTCTTGTTATCCTTTGTTGAAGGAACAACATTGCACTTACTGGCAGCTAGAAGAACACATCTAGTTAACCAATCACAAGAGAAAAAAGTGTGCAGGAACCAATTACCTGCTAGCTCCCACTAGTGTAGGATATGTGTGTATTCTTTTTCAACAAAGGATACCAAGAGAACGAAGCACATTTGAAAATAGAAGTGAATTTAAAATTGTCTTAAAATTACATGTTCTATCCGAATCATGCAAGTTTGATTTTGACTTTCCTATTCCTTTAATTCTCTGGAATATTTAAGTATAACAACACAAACATGTAAGCAGTTTGTTCATGACAGTTTGTAAATGTGCCAATGGCAGTGAAGCACTGAACAAAACATTGTGTGTGTGTGAGTGTCTGTCTGTGTGAGAGAGAGAGAGAGTCAACGTGTATGTGTGAGAGTGTGTGTGAGAGAGTTTGTGTGTATGCGTATGTGTGAGAGAGAGAGAATCTATGTGTATGTGTGAGAGAGTCTGTGTGTATGTGTGAGAGTGTGTGAGAGAGTCTGTGTGTGTGCATGTGTGAGAGTGTGTTTGTATGTGTGAGAGAGAGTCTCTGTGAGAGTGTGAGTCTGTATATGTGTGAGAGTGTGTGTGTGTGAGAGAGTGAGTCTATGTGTATGTGTGAGAGAGTCTGTGTGAGAGTGTGTGTGAGAGAGTCTGTGTGTGTGTGTGTGAGAGAGTGAGTCTGTGTGTATATGTGTGAGAGAGAGAGTCTGTGTGTGTGTGCGAGAGAGAGAGTCTGTGTTTGTATGTGTGAGAGAGAGTGTCTGTATATGTGTGAGAATGTGTGTAAGAGAGTCTGTGTGTGTGTGAGAGAGAGTCTATGTGTATGTGTGAGAGTCTCTGTGTGTGTGTGTGTGAGAGAGAGAGAGAGAGAGAGAGAGTCTATGTGTATGTGTGAAAGCGTGTGTGTATGTGAGAGAGTCTGTGTGTGAGAGCATGTGTGAGAGTGTGTTTGTATGTGTGAGAGAGTCTGTGTATGTGTGAGAGTGTGTGAGAGAGAGAGTCTGTGTGTATGTGTGAGAGTGTGTGTGTGTGAGAGAGTCTATGTGTGAGAGTGTGTGTGTGTGAGAGAGTCTGTGTGTGAGAATATGTGTGTGTGAGAGAGAGTGTGTGTGTATGTGTGAGAGTGTGTGTGTATGCATGGAATATTATGATAAATAACCTTAGTTTATTTTATTTGTTATTGTTATTTGTCTCTGTATTTTTTTTTTTTATTTTTTTTTTAATAATAAGCTGTTGGACTGGCTTTGATCCAATATTGTTATGCCATGTTGTTTAGAAGCACTGAGATCAGCACATAGGGCTAAGAGATTTGTGTTGCAAGTGCAAGATAGAAATTTAAACACATTATATATTCATTTATTCGATAGTCTAAAATAATTTATGCATCAGCTAAATTCTACCTACTAAAGAAGTAGACAAAATCTCACAGGAAATGATAGCCGTGGTGTCAGGGTGCCAGGAATCAGACTGAGAAGAGAAGTGCAAAAATAATCACACCTTTATTAATAGCAAAAAAATAATAAAAAGTCCACAAGTCAAATAACAAGCCAGGAATCAAAACCAGAGCTGGTAGTCAGACGAGCCGAGTCAGGAGCCAAAGCGAATAGTCAGACGAGCAGGAATCAGGAACAAGGAAAACAACAGAGTCAGGAACAAGCCAGGTATCAGGAACCAGGAAGGACGTCAGGCAGCCAGGTAATACACAGGAACTCTCACAAACAGGTTTGAGACAACGCAAAGGCAAAGCATACTGAACAGAGGCCCTTTAAATAATAAGTGATGATATCACAATTCTGAGACTGCATCCTGTCTACAAAGGATGATGCACACCAGTCTGGCCATAAAAGGAAGTGCAGGAATTGAGCAGCATCCCCCACAATGCACCATAGTCAGGAAGAGAGGTGAGTAAAATGGCTGCCAGCAGCACATGGCAAACACAACAGGGAAAAAACCCTGACAGTACCCTCCCCTCAACGACCCCTCCCCCGCGGGAGGACAAAAGGCATATTGGGGAAACGGGCATGGAAGGCACGGAGGAGGGCGGGAGCATGAATATAAGAGGATGGAACCCAAGAACGCTCCTCCGGACCGTAGCCTCTCCAGTGAACCAAATACTGTACACGGCCCCTGGACATACGAGAGTCAATAATGCTGCTGACCTCATACTCCTCATGGTTGTCAACAAAGATAGGACGGGGACGAGGCAACACAGTGGTAAACCGATTACAAACCAATGGTTTCAAGAGGGAGACATGAAAAACATTGGAGATGCGCATAGCAGGAGGAAGGTCAAGAGCGTAGGCCACAGGATTAACCCGTCGAAGTATTCGAAAAGGACCAACATAACTGGGAGCCAATTTATTGGAAGGCACACGAAGGTTCAAGTTACGGGAGGACAGCCAAACTCTCTCACCAACCTGGTAGGAAGGTGCGGGCAGACGCCTACGATCAGCCTGGAACTTTTGGTGCTGCATAGAACGATGAAGGCAATCCTGAATCTGCACCCACGTGGAACGGAGTTGCTGGAGATGCTCCTCCAAAGCTGGAATACCCTGAGACATGAATAAATCGGGCAACAAGGATGGTTGAAACCCATAATTCGCCATAAATGGGGATATCTTGGAGGAAGCATTAATAGCATTATTACGAGCAAACTCCGCCCAAGGTAACAGTTCAGACCAATTATTGTGGTGATCTGAGACATAGCAACGGAGGAACTGTTCCAGAGCTTGATTAGACCGTTCCGCAGCCCCATTGGATTGAGTGTGATATGCAGAGGAGAAGGAAAGCTGGATCCCCATTTGAGCACAAAAGGAACGACAAAATCTGGAGACAAACTGGCTACCCCGGTCCGACACTATCTCCTTGGGTAACCCATGTAAACGGAAGACCTCCCGGGCAAAAATTGAAGCAAGCTCCTGAGCGGTAGGCTGCTTCATCAAGGGAATGCAATGTGACATTTTAGAAAAACGGTCAACCACCATAAGGATAACAGTATTGCCATTGGAAACAGGAAGCTCGACAATGAAGTCCATGGAAAGATGTGTCCAAGGACTCTCACCATTAGCAATAGGTTGAAGAAGACCCACAGGAAGATGTCGAGGAGTCTTATTCTGTGCACAAACTGAGCAGAAGGCAACATAAGCAGCAACATCAGAACAAAGACCTGGCCACCAGAATTGTCGAGTGACAGACCAAATCATTTGGTTCTTGCCTGGGTGACCTGCGGCTTTAGGATAGTGGTAAGTGTGCAAAAGTTTAGTTCAAAGATTCTCAGGAACAAAACACTTACCACTAGGTTTCTCAAGAGGTGCATTGGTTTGTGCAGCCAGGATCTCTTCCCCCAAGGGAGAAGTCAAATTAGTACGTATGGCAGCCAAAATATGGTCAGGAGGTATAACAGGAGTAGGTACAGACTCCTCCTTGGACAGAGGCGAAAATTGTCGAGAGAGGGCATCAGCCCTAACATTCTTACTACCAGGCAGGTAGGAGACCACATAATTAATCCGAGACAAAAATAGCACCCATCTGGCCTGTCGGGGCGACAAACGTTTTGCTTCAGATAGATAAGTTAAATTCTTGTGGTCAGTAAGAATGAGCACTGGCCCGCTAGTACCCTCGAGAAGATGCCTCCATTCCTTAAGTGCCAAAATTATGGCCAGTAATTCTCTCGTTCAGAGAGGGATTGCCTGGTATTTCGGGGCTGGACTGTACTTTGAAGTCAGGATCAGACTGATATGCTTCAGGAAAGTTCTTCTCTGTGAAAGGCACATGTTGAGCAAAAAGAGGTTGCTTCTTGGGTGGTAACTAGCCACAGAACAAACTATTATGCTATTGTTCGTTCCCAGGTTGAGCGCTTCTCTCTTTTTATTTATGCAAATGATGACACTTAGGGAAGTCTCCCTAAGTGTGATGCGGGAATCCAGACGTGGACCCGTTGCTCAGTGTGCCTAGAGGGATATGGCTGCACCTCACTGACGAGGCCCACAATAGGCCGAAACGTACGTCTGGGGTTTTGCTGTTTCTCAGGTTGAGCGCTTCTCTCTTTTTATTTACTTTCTATAGCCTGTTATGAGTGTCTGGATGAAGGTATTTTGGACCATTCCTCATTGCAAAACATCTCCAGTTCAGTTAGGTTTGATAGTTGCTGAGCATGGACAGCCCGCTTCAAATCACCCCACAGATTTTCAATGATATTCAGGTTTGGGGACTGGGATGGCCATTCCAGAACATTGTACTTATTCATCTGATACATGCCAGAGTAGAATTTGAGCAGTGTTTTGGGTCGTTGTCTTGTTGAAATATCCAGCCACGGTGCAACTTCAACTTTGTGACTGATTCCTCAACATTATTCTCAAGTATCTGCTGATACTGAGTGGAATCCATGCGACCCTCAACTTTAACAAGATTCCCAGTACCGGCACTGGCCACAGAGCCCCACAGCATGATAGAACATCCACCAAATTTTACTGTGGATAGCAAGTGTTTGTCTTGGAATGCTGTGTTCTTTTGCCGCCATCCATAACACCCGTTGCTATGACCAAATAACTTAATCTTTGTTTCATCAGTCCACAGCACCTTCTTCCAAAATTAAGCTGGCTTGTCCAAATGTGCGTCTGCATACCTCAAGCGACTCTGTTTCAGGCGTGGCATCACTCTTTCATACAGCTTCTTCTTGTGCAAAGTGCGCTGAATTGTTGAACGATGCACAGTGACACCATCTGCAGAAAGATGATGTTGTAGGTCTTTGGAGGTGGTCTGTGGGCTGTTTTTGACCGTTCTCACCATCCTTTGCCTCTCTGATATTTTACTTGGCCTGCCAATTCTGGCCTTAAAAAGAACTGTGCCTGTGGTCTTCCATTTCCTCACTATGTTCCTCACAGTGGACACCGACAGCTTAAATCTCTGCAATAGCTTTTTGTAGCCTTCCCCTAAACCATTTTGTTCAATAATCTTTGTTTTCAGGTCATTTGAGAGTTGTTTTGAGGCTCCTATGTTGCCACTCTTCAGAGGAGAGTCAAAGAGAACAACAACTTGCAATTGGCCACCTTAAATACCTTTTCTTATGATTGGATGCATCTGTCTATGAAGTTCAAGGCTTAATGGGTTCACCAAACCAATTGTGTGTTCCAATTAATCAGTGCTAAGTAGTTACAGATATTCAAATCAACAAAATGACAAGGGTGCCCAAATTTATGCAACCGTCTAATTTCGTTTTGATGCATATTGCAAATTTTCTGTTAATCCAATAAACCTAATTTCACTACTGAAATATTACTGTGTCATTCAGTTATTTGACAGATCAAAATGAAATTGCTGATCCAAACACCCAATTATTTATAAATGAAAATCATGGAAATTGTCAGGGGTGCCTAAACTTTTGCATACGACTATATATATTGGAGTAGCTTTGTTAGTCCAGAGATTTAGATAACAAAATAACAAGAGTATTGCATTGAGCAATGATACTTTTTTATTGGACTAACTATACATTTATAAGTTGACAAGCTTTCAGAAGAATTCCTTCCTTTCTCAAGTCTGAAGCAATACTGACCAATTCAATTGAATTTACAGATTATATCTTAAAACACATGGTGGCTAAAAAGAACTGAAAGTGTTACAGAGGTTTGAGTGCAGGAAGAGGAGGGGGTGTTGTAAAAATCCTGAGGGGGGCTTAGGTGACAGAGGCAGACAGTGTCCAGTGTAGGAGAACAGACAGGGGAAATATATGGTTTTACATAGAGCATATACTGACATAAAGATTTATATCAACATTGAATCAATATGTGTAAAGATGTGAAATTATGTATAAAGGGGGAATATAAAATAGTCAAAAAAGGAGAAAGGAAAGAAAAAAAAAGGGAATAATAATAATGACAAAAGTGTTGACATAGGCTTACCTGTGTTCCTATGCATAGAGAGTGTGGAATATACAACGTAATTGACTATATGAAAGTACATTACAAAAATGTTTTGATAATGTGTTAAGGAACCAGATTCCACATTTAGTCCAGAATTTAGCAAATTGAAGTGCATTATCATTTTAATCTCAAAGGTTTTTCTTTCCATGGTGGCTTTGAAGTTGCCCCTGAGAATCTTGATTTTGAGGTTTTGGATGGAGTGGTCAGGTTGGGTGAAATGGTGACCAACAGGGGTACAGTATTTTGTTTCACAGTGATTTTAATTGAGTGTATGTGTAAGTTCATCCGAAGGTGCAGATTTTGGCTTGTTTCTCCAATATAACATCCCACTTCACATGCAGTGCAATGTATTATGTATACCACATTTGCAGATCTACATGAATATGCCCCTTTAATGTTATAGGATTTACTCTTGTGATTTGCTGTGCTGCTTTCACAAATTTGTTGACACAGTTTGCAGAGAGCTTTATTGCAGCGCTTGGTTCCATTCTGAGTGTTCTTTTTATCAAGGGGTAGCTTCCTGTTGGCCAGTTTCTGTTTTAGGTTAGGTGGTTGTCTAAGTGCCAGTATAGGGGGTTTTGGAAAGAGACTTTTTTGAGTGTGGGATCCTCTAGATCATTCCTAAAAGTCCTGATGTTACAGCATATTGTGTGTACCCCATTATTATGTCAGTGTACCCCATTTGGGGTCATTTGTTTTTAAATTGTATATTTATCTCTTTCTGGGTGTTAACTTATTTCTGACCAATACCATTATGTTTTTGCTTTTTTATGTTTCTTTTGCTTGATCACTGGTACAATTGTCTCATCTAGGATTTTTCAGTTTTTGCAGAATCAGGGGGCTTTAGGTGAGCATAAGACAAATCATCAGCTTATTTTACTGAGCATTATATAAAGCATTTTAGTGAACAATGAAGAGGTGTCATATAGAATCTTGCCAGACCAGAAAGCTTACAATTAACCTCTGCAATATGCTCTAACACTTTCTCATTCTCTGATTTCAAGGGACTTTCTAGAATGCTGAAGCCTCCAGTCGAGGCTCATCCAGCACTGAGTGTCACAGCACAAGCTGTGTGTATATATTTGGAGATAGGCACATGTGGGGTTATCTAAATGGTGTGTGTGCAGATACATGTGTGTCTTCATGTGCATTGTAGGGTAATTGTCATCGCTGTGCTGAATTTTTCACTGGGCTCAAGCCCCAGATATATTAGGAAGGACCTTCTTTCACTATTAAAGGGACATTAAAGACTAAATAAATGCTAAATAGAATGAGGCATTCAAAGATTAGTCTGTGAATAACATGCAGATACATTTTTTAACGTTTTATTAACTGTTTAAATAGTGACAAAATAAGTGTAATGTTTTAGTGTCTATTAAACAATGGAAGCTGCCATGTTGTAACTTAGGTTACCTTCTCTGCTGTGGCCAATTAGGGACAGTTATAAATAGGACACTAGAGTGTGCAGCCAATGGCTTTGTGAAATATAACAGTGTTCTACACTTCCATTTCTAACATTAACTGAAATGCTCACAATTTCAAAATGGAATTACAGGAAAAAGGAATAAAATAAATAATGAACGTATATTGCAGAATTCTTTTTATATATACAATTTATTATTTTATATTACTATCTGAAAGTGTTTAATGTCCCTTTATGTGCCTCTTTATTATTTGTAAGTAGAGAACTGTACAGTGTGTTTGTAAAAATACCTGCTTCTGTTTTTAAACATACAATATTACTCTGTATTCTCATTAGAAAAATACATTTTTATTAGATGGGAAATTGAATAATTAGCTTGATATCGCCTGAAGGATAAACTCATTGCTTATAATAACACGTTGAGTTTTCATTATGACAGATAATTATCCTTTTTTACAGAATTGCACAAGAGCTTTTCAAGGTGTAATTGGCAAAATAAAATACCTGTTCTAAGCACAGCCAGATAATCAGATCTCCTGTTTCTCAATATTCTTTAAAATACATTTAGCAAGCATCACATCAGACTAAACTATTAGTAAAATATCTTAACTATTTGTGACATATTAAGTAACTGAAATGAAAGAGATAAGGTACTCTTAAATGTATAATTAAATCCTAGCACGTTCTACTCATGTAAATGCAGTGATGTTAAATGATCCTTTTAACTTGCGGAATACATGATGTGCAGTAACATTAAAATGTTCACAGCATTGTACAACCATGAAAATGTTAAGCTATTTTGAAGACTGGTTAATGGAAAATGCACTTAAATCCATGAACCAGAAAACTGATGTAGGAATAAAATATTGTCATAGGAAAGAATCTATATTTATGTTGCTTAAAAAACAACTGCTTGCTGAATCCTAAAAATAGTTTAGATGAAATATTCCATGCTGTTGCATACACTGAAATCACTATAACATATTACAAAAATATTTTCTTGCTTTTTGTTTTAAAAGGAACAAGGACATTAAATCTAAACATTCATGAATCGATAGACATTTCCATGTACTTTATTACATTTCCTTTTTTTATATTTGCTGAGCCTTAGCTTCTTTCCAAGAGAGCATACTGAGATAAGTTTAGGCTTGTGCACATATTTTCAGTAATCTTTTGTCTGTGAAGATGAAAAACACATTGTACTGATAATATTTAGTAGGAACATATAAGAAGACCAAGTTACTTTGTAAAGGTATCCAACTGAAGCTGATGTTACTGAGCCCAGGAGGATAATTTAGCTTTAGCAAAATGCATCTTAATAAAAAAAAAAAACAAGATATTTATTTCCTGTTTCATACACCAATAGGATTACAGAGCGAATACATCCAAAGGAGACAAAGCCATATCTATAGCCATTTAGAAAAAAATCTGCAGAGCCCAATGAAAAGCCTTCTCACGTTTATAGTTGTGACTTGAAAAAGAGTAGCAATAACTCTGAAGAAAACAATAAAGTTTATCTAAAGTAGAGACTCTAGTGACTAAACATAAGCCAGCACTATTAAAGGGACACTATACCCAAACATTTTCTTTTATGATTAAGGTAGAGAATATCATTTTAAGCAACATTCCAATTTACTTCTATTACCTAATTTGCTTCATTCTTTAGATATGCTTTAATGAAGAAATAGCAATGCACATGGTGAACCAATCACAGGAGGCATCTATGTGCAGCTACCAATCAGCAGCTACTAAGCATATCTAGATATGCTTTTCAGCCAAGAATATCAAGAGAATTAAGCAAATTAGATAATAGAAGTAAATTAGAAAGTTGTTTATAATTGTATACTCTTTCTAAATCATGAAAGAAAAAAATTGGGTTTCATGTCCCTTTAAATATTGTTTATTCTGTTATAAAGAGCAGACTAAAGTATCCTATAATCTCATCCTGATAAGTGAATCCGGATTAAAGGGACAGTCTCTACCATAGATTTGTTATTGTTTTAAAAGATAGATAATCCCTTTATTACCCATTCCGCAGTTTTGCATAACCAACAGTTATATTAATGTACTTTTTACCTCTGTGATTACCTTGTATCTAGGAACCTTCTTCCAGCCCCCTGATCACATGACTGTGACTGTTTATTACCTATTGTCTAAAATTTAGCATTGTATTGTCCTAGATCTTAAATAACTTTCTGTGCCTGAACACAGTGTTATCTATATGGCCCACGTGTACTTTCTGTCTCTTTGTGTTGAAAAGAGATTTAAAAAGCATACGATAAGAGGCAGCCCTCAAAGGCTTAGAAATTAGCATATGAGCTTACCTAGGTTTAGTTTAAACTAAGAATACCAAGAGAAAAAAGCAAATTTGATGATAAAAGTAAATTGGAAAGTTGATTAAAACTACAAGGTCTATCTGAATAATGAAAGTTTATTTTATACTAGACTGTCCCTTTAACAATATTATAATCTGAAGGATTATTTGCGCTTTGTCTTCTCATTAAAGGGACTATCCACACCTTAGTCATCTTAACGTCTTACCTTAGATTAAGCTGCAAACAGCCTCCTGCACCCTTTCTATATCATGCAGCAGGAACAGTAAAAAAGTTATTTTATAATGAATATTGTTTCTGGCCACTTTGAAATGGCTGCCAAGCTCCGCCCACTGATGACATCTCGATCTGGGCTGCAAATGGCGTCCAATCACAAAAGGCTCACTAGTTGGATTCAACAGACTGTTAATGCTATTCAGCAGAGTGCTAAATGCAGCCCAGATTGTGATGTCATCAGTGGATAGAGCTTGGCAGCCATTTCAAAGTGGCCAGAAACAATATTCATTTTAAAATAACCTGTTTACCTTTCCTGCTGCACGATATATAAATAATGCAGGAGGATATTTGCAGCTTAATTAAAGGTAAGACTTTAAGATGACTAAGGTGTAGACTACCCCTTTAATACTAGGAAGAAGTGCAGTTGGGGTGGAAAATGTAAAAACAGTGGTGAATGTTAGATCATTGAGCTTTAAATACCCAGCAGCACAATTTTTTTAGTTTTTCTCTGTGGTCAATAAAAGGTTTCTGAAGCTGCACAGCTTTGTGAGATTTTAAGGAAGACATTAAAGAGGAGAGAATATATTCCTCAAAGAATCTGAATATCTAAAGACCTTTCTTTGAATGTTAAAGGATGTAATAGCACTGAGACTACATTTTGCCCACCTGAGAATGTATAAACCTGTGCAGATATTTCAGAAAGGATTAATCATTCCCTTCTTCGTTGTCACAGTGAACAGATTAGGCAAGAAACCTTTATCCTTCTTCCATTGAAGAACAAATCCTCAATGATCCAGAAAGTGAAAAGGCAAGAAAAGGCTTCAGCCATCACAAGAACCTAGTTAACCTAAAATATAAAAAAAAAAAATGAGTGGGAATTTTTAGAAAATACATTTTTATAACCTTTGAAAACTATCTTGTGTACCCTGGGCTTGGAAATTCCTGAAGATCCTCAGCTACCTACCTGCAGGAAGAAATTGCACATAAACTGCTTAAAAGGACCTCTAAGTGAAAAAAGAACATGCTCTAATGTTGCAGGCATTTAACTGTGTTTAACCCTTGCAAAGCGGTTAAACTCATGGTTAAAGTCATCTGCAGAGCAGTAATACCCTACTGGGAGTTGGCTGAGCACATCTGGTGAGCCAATCACAAGAGGCATATGTGAGTAATCGCCCAGTAGTACATTGGTGCTCCAACAAAAAAGATACCAAGAGAACAAATAACTTTGATAACAGTATATTAAACTTGCATACACTGTCTGAACCATAAACGTTTAAAGGGACAGTCAAGTCCAAATAAACTTTCATGATTCAGATAGGGCATTTTATTTACTTTTATCACCAATTTTGCGTTGTTCTTTTGGTATTCTTAGTTGAAAGCTAAACCTAGACAGGCTCATATGCTAATTTCTTAGACCTTGAAGACCGCCTCTAATCTGAATGCATTTTGACAGTTTTACACCACTAGAGGGCGTTAGTTCATGTGTGTCATATAGATAATATTGAGCTACCAAGGAGTCAGCACTGATTGGCTAAAATACAAGTCTGTAAAATGAACTGAAATAAGGGGGCAGTTTGCAGAGGCTTAGATACAAGGTAATCTCGCGATCGTGCACTGGTGTTCCGATGTAGGCACTTTAACCCTGTCACGAAAGGGTTAATATAACTGTGTTGTTTATGCAAAACTGGGGAATGGGTAATAAAGGGTATTATCTATCTTTTAAAACATCAAAATTTCCCCTTTAAACGTCAGATGTCCTTAGATTCTGCTTGTGGACTCATCTTGGAAGACTCAGACTTTTTCCACCTTTAGATAGTTCGTATGAATGATTCTTTTGTATCCTAATTAAAAAAAAGTATGTTGCCAACACTATTATCAAGTGCCAGGTATCCGCCATCTAACATTTCATTATTTAAGGGACAGAAAACTCAAAATTTAAAAGTGATATTGTTTACTAGAAGCATGTTTATTTACACAAAAATCCTTGTTTTCAAAATTGAACATTAAAGGCTAGATTACGAGCGTAGCGATATTTAACTAGTGCTAACTGCGTGGGGTTGCGCTCATATTATTAGCTGAATGTAAACTGTTCTTACGCGCTAACCCGATAAGCGCAAAAGGCCAAAGTTAAAATATTGTGTGCTTGTTCATGTATTCCCCCATAGAAGTCAATAAAGAAAAAAAAGGGTTTTATATATATATATATATATATATATATATATTTACATATATATATATATATATATATATATATATATATCATAGTCTGCTATGTGCAGAACATTGGAATGTGAAATTTTTACAGTAAATACATAGTTAAAATCTTTAATAAAAATGAATAATGCATAAATTAGTTTTTTCATGTTTTCATCTACTTAACTGTTCCAATGCACATATATATATATATATATATATGTGTACATGTCTGTAAATACATATATACACATATAAATAGATAAATTCATATGTACACATATATAGACATATCTATACACATAGATATACATCTTTAAACATTATATATGTATGTATCTCAATGTTAAAGCCCTTTGTCTGCCTTTTTGGGGCATTTTTTTGTATTTATAATTTTTTTTTACAAGGTGTTATTATGCAGGGGTCAAGTCCTACAAAAAAAGTGTGGGAACTCACCAAGACTTCCACCCGATAACAATTAATATTCTTTTATAGACACACTTACATACACACACACACACACACACACACACACTGTATTTATATGTATATAATCTATACACCTTGTTTAATGAAAGCAAATTAAAACCAATGAAGCGTTGAATGGTTGCCTTTGGGACTGCGACTCCTCGTCTGTCACAGAGTCTCACCCACTTATGGAGCAATAGTCCTATTTCTGTTGAGGGGAGTTAAATAACCTCAGAGCAAGCAACACAGAAATGTGTGATCCCACAGCAGGACCGCTGACAGGCTTGCATTTAGTGTATTGTAGGAAATGATACTGCCCATTATTAGAGGATTTCACTATCCCTCTAACCAGACTGTGTTCCAGCTCCTCCCACCAGCAGCAGAAGTGTTTACTGAAGTTTCTGTTCTCTGTCCAGAGGGAACTTAATCCTACCTGTTCCCATTGGGTTAAACCTCTGTTATGAGTGTAACTGTACTTTGCAATATATTTTTGATGTGTTTTGAGACACTTTTTTGTTTCATGAAACAGTTAACCAGTGCTCTGAGAACGTGCTAACCCGATGAGCGTTAACTTGAATTGCTCTCATGCGATGGCGTTTACTTTCAACTCGAAATACGAGCAATAAATCTGACGCAAGCAAACACCCGCGATAAACCCCTTATCGCTTGTGCACAAACGTTAGCACTCCACTTGTAATCTGGCTCTAAGTGTTTTGTCTTTTATATTTATTTAAAGGGCAATTATAATGGAAATATGACATGCTCTAATTCATATAATTTTAACAGTAATGACCCTGTAACAATATGGGCTAAATTCCCACAATGGGGTTAAACACACAGTTTAAGTACCACTGATGAGCTGCTCAGGATCAGAAGTTCTGTGCAGCTCCTTTGTGTTACATTAATTATGTTTTTATCCTCATAAACACGTAGCATTGTAGGGTCGTCACGGTTAAAATTATATGAATAACAGCCTGTCATGTTTCCTCTTATTATTATCATCATTTATTTGTAAAGCGCCGTCAAATTCCGTAGCGCTGATCTATAATGGCCCTATAACATAATTTTGTATAGATCCTTAGCTTTGATCTGTGTAACGTTTGGCAGGAGGGTAATAAATAAATTATCATTAAATTAATAATTGTAAGCAGAAAAGTCTGGAACACAATAAGGATTTTTCACAAAAAAGTTTGCGCCAAAAATGACACAATAAAGTCTAACATTTGACGCACCCGCGGGCCTAATACCCGCAAATGCAAAAAGTAGTCAAATTGAAAAAGACTAAACCCCAGGTAAGAAATAAATTTCCTAAAGTGTTTATATTCCCAAATATGAAACTGACAGTCTGCAGAAGGAAATACATGAACCTGACTCATGGCAAATATAAGTCCAATACATATATTTAGAACTTTATATAATTGCATAAAGTGCCAAACCATAGCTGAGAGTGTCTTAAGTAAATGAAAACATACTTACCAAAAGACATCCATCCACATATAGCAGATAGCCAAACCAGTACTAAAACAGTTCTTAGTAGAGGTAATGGTAAATTTGAGAGTATATCGTCGATCTGAAAAGGGAGGTAGGAGATGAATCTCTATGACCGATAACAGAGAACCCATGAAAAAGACCCCCGTTAGAGAAATCATCGTATTCAATAGGTGATACTCCCTTCACGTCCCTCTGACATTCGCTGTACTCTGAGAGGAATCAGGCTTCAACAATGCTGAGAAGCGCATATCAACGTAGAAATCTTAGCACAAACTTACTTCACCACCTCCATAGGAGGCAAAGTTTGTAAAACTGAATTGTGGGTGTGGTGAGGGGTGTATTTATAGGCATTTTGAGGTTTGGGAAACTTTGCCCCTCCTGGTAGGATTGTATATCCCATATGTCACTAGCTCATGGACTCTTGCCAATTACATGAAAGAAATATATATATATATAGAACATTGTATGTGTATATATATATATATATATATATATATATATATATATATATGTGTGTATATGTCTGTAAATACATATATACACATATAAATACATAAATTCATATGTACACATATATAGACATATCTATACACATAGATATACATCTTTAAACATTATATATGTATGTATCTCAACATATATATATATATATATATATGTATGTGTATATGTCTGTAAATACATATATACACATATAAATACATAAATTCATATGTACACATATATAGACATATCTATACACATAGATATACATCTTTAAACATTATATATGTATGTATCTCAATGTTAAAGCCCTTTGTCTGCCTTTTTGGGGCATTTTTTTGTATTTATAATTTTTTTTTACAAGGTGTTATTATGCAGGGGTCAAGTCCTACAAAAAAAAGTGTGGGAACTCACCAAGACTTCCACCCGATAACAATTAATATTCTTTTATAGACACACTTACATACACACACACTGTATTTATATGTATATAATCTATACACCTTGGTTAATGAAAGGATATTAAAACCAATGAAGGGTTGAATGGTTGCCTTTGGGACTGTGACTCCTCCTCTGTCACAGAGTCTCACCCACTTACGGAGCAATAGTCCTATTTCTGTTGAGGGGAGCTAAATAACCTCAGAGCAAGCAACACAGAAATGTGTGATCCCACAGCAGGACCGCTGACAGGCTTGCATTTAGTGTATTGTAGGAAATGATACTGCCCATTATTAGAGGATTTCACTATCCCTCTAACCAGACTGTGTTCCAGCTCCTCCCACCACCAGCAGAAGTGTTAACTGAAGTTTCTGTTCTCTGTCCAGATGGAACTTAATCCTACCTGTTCCCATTGGGTTAAACCTCTGTTATGAGTGTAACTGTACTTTGCAATATATTTTTGATGTGTTTTGAGACACTTTTTTGTTTCATGAAACACTTAACCAGTGCTCTGAGAACGTGCTAACCCGATGAGCGTTAACTTGAATTGCTCTCAAGCAATGGCGTTTACTTTCAACTCGAAGTAGAGCAATAAATCTGACGCAAGCAAACACCCGCGATAAACCCCTTATCGCTTGTGCACAAACGTTAGCACTCCACTTGTAATCTGACCCTAAGTGTTTTGTCTTTTATATTTATTTAAAGGGCAATTATAATGGAAATATGACATGCTCTAATTCATATAATCTTAACAGTAATGACCCTGCAACAATATGGGCTAAATTCCCACAATGGGGTTAAACACACAGTTTAAGTACCACTGATGAGCTGCTCAGGATCAGAAGTTCTGTGCAGCTCCTTTGTGTTACATTAATTATGTTTTTATCCTCATAAACACGTAGCAATGTAGGGTCGTCACGGTTAAAATTATATGAATAACAGCCTGTCATGTTTCCTCTTATTATTATCATCATTTATTTGTAAAGCGCCGTCAAATTCCGTAGCGCTGATCTATAATGGCCCTATAACATAATTTTGTATAGATCCTTAGCTCTGTGTAACGTTTGGCAGGAGGGTAATAAATAAATTATCATTAAATTAATAATTGTAAGCAGAAAAGTCTGGAACACAATAAGGATTTTTCACAGTCACTTTTGATCACCATTACAGTATTGGCAGCATTGAGACTGGATTTATTGCATTTAGAAAGCACTGATTTAATTAATTACCAATAGTCTATAACCTTTTATGGAGAAAAAAAAGTGTCTTTGGCTATTTTGGCTCCATCGTAATGTTATTGTGCTCATCTTGCAACACTGTCTCATTAGAGATTAATGTGAAGTATTTTTTGCTTATTAGGAAACAGCATTTGCCTTCACAAACCTTTTTACTTTGGACATACAATGTTTAAAAATAAATCTTACTGATGCTAACAAAATGTATTTTTCTCTTAAAGGGAAAGGAAACCCTGATTCAGATAGAACAGCAATTTTAAGCGACTTTCTAATTTACTCCTATTATAAATTTGTCTTCATTCTCTTGGTATCTTTATTTGAAAAAGCAGAAATGTAAGCTTAGAAGCCGGCCCATTTTTGGTTCATCACCTGGGTAACGCTTGCTGATTGGTAGCTGGGTTTTTTCTAACACCCCACATCTGTACACTTTAACCCCTTAAAACTGCTTAGTGCAGTTATTTAAAAAATAAAAAAAAATAAAGATGCTACATTTTTTATTTATTTTAATTAATAAACTATAAACTTTATTTTGGGGAATTTTTTTTCATTAACCGGAGATCTAATCTCTGGTTAATGAATGCTAGTACATTAGTTTTTATTAAAATGAATGTAAAAGTTTTGAAGCTGCAGATGAGAAGTTCACCTGTAGCTACATACATACCCTAACGCACTATGTAGAGCGCGCTAACTCGATCCTCTTCTTGTCAGGTCTCTGGCTTAGTGAGCACGGCACCCAGAACCTGTGCTAGCTTTAGGACCCATGACACGCAGGACCTGTGCTCTCCAGAGTGCGTTAGGGTAAGTATGTAGCTACAGGTGAACTTTTCACCTGCAGCTTCAAAACTTTTACATCAATTTTAACGAAAACTAATTTAAATGTTAAACAAAATATTGATTTAAACAAAAAATAGTGCAGGAACAAATTTCCTTGAATATTCAGAACAAAATTTTCATCCCTGCACATGTCTAGTAGAACGTAGACCAATTCGAATCACAATATCCAAAAGTCAGTAACAGGACCCTTAGTTCAGAATTAGCAGTGCAGGAAGCGAATAAAGCAGAGGAATAATCTAATGAACAAGTAAGGGTTGGAACAAGAAGGTCAGGACAGAAACATGAGCCCTATACGAAAATAACCAAATACAGAATGCAGCTCTCAAGGGTCTTTTAAATCTTCCTGTGAAGGCTTTAGTGCCAATACTGCCATAGTGTCACTTCTGGTTCTCAAAGCACAAATAGCGCTATCCGTAGGTCACAAAGTCTGAATATACATTAGCAGAAGCATTCATCTCTGCTGCGCTAATCTATGTGTTCATTTTTCACCTCTGTTTACTCTAAGACGTGGGCTTTGATTAGAAATTTATTTTGAGTCTTAAAAGAACTGTGTTTCTACTGACTTTAAGTATTTCTGAATTGGCTTCCATGTAGTCCCTATCTAAATTTGCAGAATCCTGTAGTTATATGCACACGTGTATGTATGTATGTGTGTGTGTGTGTGTATATATATATATATATATATATATATATATATATATATATATATATATATATATATATATATATATATATATACGCCCTGAGGAAGCCCCATTGACGCCTAAGTCACGTGGGGGGTGAAACGGCCGTTGGCGTGGAACGTCACTCTTGCACAGCTGGGAATCAAGCCTCGATTTGTTTGCTCGATGCAAATGTTAAACACAACTTTGGAACCATGCAAGCTGAAAATACAGTTTGGGAATCGCTATAAGAAGCAAGTCTTGTATCCAGACCAGGCTATGGTATAAGGACGTAACGGAGAATGAACCGACTACCCAGGAGTCACTTGATAAGTATCTGTTGACTATCGAGTCTAACTTTCTAAATGGAATACATCCCTTGGGAAACCAGGTAACAGAGTGAACCCTGTTTGCAACAGTTTCAATATATGTTGCAATGAAATACAAGTAACTTTTTAATATGTCCTTTTTTTTGCCTGCTTGATACATTCTATGCTAATGGTTCATACTTGCTGTGATTACGCTAGTAGTATTTTATGGACATAGATCCCGCATATGTTTTACTATGGTAGCTGAAACCTTTTATTATATTGGTGCTATCCTCTGGTAAGGGTGTTGTTTATTAATACGAAAGTGTAAAAATAAGCTTTACATGTCAAAGACATTTTACATGTACCTTTCTGCTTATACCTAGAAGTATTAGGCATAGATCCTCAGGTATTTACCTCATGATAACATATTTCCAATCAGTTTGGGTTATCCTCTGAGAGAGGTGTTGCCGATACTTTTTTGCTGCTCTTTAGTTATTTTGCATGGATCCCCATTCTATATCCATGGTAGCAGATTCCTGTATAATCACAGGGCTACCCACTGGTTTGGGGTGTTGCTAAATAACTTTGCCATAACTATATTTAAGGTTACCATTTTTGCATCGTAAGCAACTATTGTGAGCTGGCCAGCTTTTTCTATGTGTTTTTTATATTTTGAAACACTTGATATTTATTTGCACTTGTAATAAAATTTATTTATTAACTATCTATGTGTGGTTTGATTTAGGGGGCCCGGCCGCCGACCAGGTTGCGCTGGGGTGGGGAGCACCAATCTTTATATATATAATTATTTTGAGACTCTATCTATATCTCTTATTAAAGAGCTAACTTTCTGGAGTGCTGAAATCCCTGTCTTTTCTTGGAGAAGACACTACTGTGTCCTCTTCGTGTTTCTCTCTATTGATATAGTAAATTTATATATATATATATATATATATATATATATACACATACACTCTGCTAATCCGCATCTCCAGACCATATGAAAAAAGAAAAAATATGGCAATTTTTAAAAATTCAAAAACACAGACATGTTTCGGGCCTGGTGTCAGCCCTTGTTCACTGGCATAACTAATGCTGAGTAAGGCCTTAATTTCAAGGTAAAGTTAATTGTCAATTACATGCATCTGTTAAGTTAACCCATGACTGACTTAATGGTCATGGTTAAGCAATAAGTCGTCACTGATTATCCTTTGTTTTCTTATGTTAAATTTTTTATTTTAAAGAGAACATAAATGTGAAATATATTTTTGAACTTACAGATGGCTAGATATATATATAGGAAATATTACCCTGGTTTAATCTAAATGTATGTTGGATTTAACCTCTACTTAAAGATTTTTATTTATTTTTTTACTTTTATTCAGTTTCTTTTTTTGAGAAATGAAAAAACCACAAATTAATTTATTAGTAAAATAAATCAACATCCATTATGGAATTTAGACCAAAGGGGTGCTTTGTTTTAAGATGGAAAATCCAAAATACTTCCCTTTGGTCCAAAAGTCTCTCTCTATCCCCACCCTTCCTGTGTCTGGGGACATGGTCAATACCTTGTACTGTCAAGGGTTCGTCATTGGAATTGTGTTCCTCTCTAAAGCGCTTAGCTATTGGTGTAGTACAATTCGGGTTACCAATGTCTCTAAGGCGTTGTAAAAACCTGTCACGTGTATGTGTGTGTATATATATATCCTATATAATAAAAGGCCAAGTGTGTTTGTCCGAAGCTGTCATGCGCAGTAGACAGCACAGCACGAGGACAAACACACCTGGCCTTTGAGAGTCCCTAAGTCTCTGCTCTGCAGTGCGAGCAGAAGTGTGCGTGACCGAGCGTGGCCGGGGGCGTGGCCGAGTGTGAGGGCCGTGAGGGGGCATGGCCAAGCATGAAGGGGCGGGGCCAGGTGGCCCGTGAAAGGCTGTGCAGTGAGAGCTCAAAACAGCTCAAAAGAGGGGAGAGAGGGGGTAGGGAAAAGATAAGAAAGGTGAGAGAGAGAGAGAGAGAGAGAGAGAGAGATCAAGAGGGGAGAGAGAGATCAAGAGGGGAGATAAAGGGAGCAAAAGAGAGGGGGAGGGAGAGCAAAAGAAAGGGGACAGAGAGATCAAAAGAGAGGGGGCGAGGAGAGAGAGAGAGGGGGGAGGGAGAGAGATTGGGAGAGAGAGGGAGAGAGGGGGAGGGAGAGAGAGAGGGGGAGAGAGAGAGAGAGAGAGAGAGAGAGAGAGAGAGGGGGGGGGGGGAGGGGGGAGGGAGAGAGAGGGGAGGGGGAGTGAGAAGGGAAGGGGGAGTGAGAGGGGGAGGGGAGGGGGAGTGAGAGAGAGAGGGGAGGGGGAGTGAGAGAGGGGAGGGGGAGTGAGAGAGAGGGGAGGGAGAGAGAGAGGGGAAGGGGAGTAAGAGAGAGGGGGGAGAGAGAGAGAGGGGGGGAGTGAGAGAGAGGGGGGAGTGAGAGAGAGGGGGGAGAGAGAGAGGGGGGAGAGAGAGAGGGGGAGAGAGAGAGGGGGGAGAGAGAGAGAGGGGGAGAGAGAGAGATAGAGGGGAGAGAGCGCAAAAGAGGGGGGAGAGAGAGTGCGCAAAAGAGGGTAGGATAGAGAGAGCGCAAAAGAGGGGGGGATAGAGAGAGCGCAAAAGAGGGGGGAGAGAGAGAGCGCAAAAGAGAGGGGAGAGAGAGCGCAAAAGAGAGGGGAGAGAGAGCGCAAAAGAGGGGGAGAGAGAGCGCAAAAGAGGGGGAAGAGAGAGCGCAAAAGAGGGGGAAGAGAGAGCGCAAAAGAGAGGGGGGGGGAGAGAGAGCGCAAAAGAGAGGGGGGGAGAGAGATCTCAAAAGAGAGGGGGAGAGAGAGAGAGCAAAAGAGAGGGGAGAGAGAGCAAAAGAGAGGGGCAGGGAGAGAGCGCAAAGGTTGGGACTGCTGTACCCTGCAAAAAATGGCCCGTGTGAACGGGCTTTAGGACTAGTATATATATATATATATATATATATATATATATATATATATATATATATATATATATATATATATATATATATATAATTAGGAAAACAGAGGTTATAAAGGGGGAATTCTTTGAAACATAATTTTAGCCCTGGTACCAATATTAATATGTATGACAGAAAAAAATGTAAGCTATATGTGCTTTCTCAATAGGATGTTTGGAAAAATTTGTATAGAAAATCAGGCAATTAAAGGGATATGAAACCCAATTTTTTTCTTTCATGATTCAGAGGGGGATATTTATCAAAGCGTCAACTATGTTGCATTCGCCGGCATCAATACCCTCGTCTAACATCGCCAAACATCACGGCCGCGGATCTCAATACGCTCTCCATATTTATAAAGAAAGCTGTCATAAACACGCACACCAAGTACGGGGCGATAAGCATCGTACTGTTGTTAACTAACCAGTCATCGATCTCACGTCTTTTCGGCTTTTTCCCAGCTTTATTTACACCATTTCACTATACTAAAATGTTTATCCCCTATCCCGCCGCTCCCTGACACCGCCGCAATCTAAATAAACTTATTAACCCCTATCCCACCACTCCCCAACCCTACCGCAACATAAATAAAGTTATTAACCCCTAAACCTCTGGCCTCCCACATCACCCCCACTAACTAAACCTATTAACCCTTAAACCATCAGCACCCCACATCGCAAAAAACTAAATTAAGCTATTAAACCCTAAACCTAACAACCCCTTAACTTTAAATTAAAATTGCAACATCCATGTCTTCAAATAAATTAAAACTTACCTGTAGAATTAAAATTAATTTTAAACTATTAATTAACCTACCCTATTATACTACAATTAAATTAAACTACCAATTAAACTAAAATACATATTAAAAAAACCTAACCCTACTAAAATTATTTAAATCTACAATTAAACATTATTAAGTCCTAAAGTACAAAAAAACACTGTTACCAAAAAAAAACTAAATTACAAAAAAATAACAAATCAAATTATCTTTTTTTTACACCTAATCTAATAGCCCTATCAAAATAAATAAGCCCCCCCAAAATAAAAAAAATCCTAGCCTACAATAAACTACCAATGGCCCTTAAAAGGGCCTTTTGTGGGGCATTGCCCTAAAGATATCAGCTCTTTTACCTATAAAAAAAAAATACAAACACCTCCCCAACAGTAAAACCCTTAAAAGGGCATTTAGCTCTTTTACTGTCCAGACCCTAATCTAAAAATAAAACCCACCCAAAAAAACCTTTAAAAAAAACCTACACTAACCCCCGATGATCCATTTACAGTTCTTGAAGTCCCGCTTGAAGAATCCATCCAGCCGGCGAAGTTCTCACCCAGGCGGCAAGAAGTCTTCATCCATGCAGCCTCTTCTATCTTCATCCAGCCGACACGGAGCGGGTCCATCCTGTAGACATCTGGCATGGAGCATCCTCTTCATGGCTGATTGGGAAAGCCAATAGGATAAGAGCTCAATCCTATTGGCTGATTGAAACAGCCAATAGGATTTTAGCAGCTCTAATTCCAATTGGCTGATTGAAATCTTTCAGCCAATAGGAATGCAAGGGACGCCATCTTTAATGGCGTCACTTGCATTGAAGTTCCAGTGTACGGCGGTGACCGTATTAAGAGGATGCTCCACATAGGATGTCTGCAGGATGGACCCGCTCCGCGCTGGCTGGATGAAGATAGAGGAGGCCACATGGATGAAGTCTTCTTGCCGCATGGATGAAGACTTCGCCGGATGGATCCTTCAAGTGGGACTTCAAGAACTGTAAGTGAATCGTCGGGGGTTAGTGTTAGGTTTTTTTTAAGGTTTTTTTGAGTGGGTTTTATTTTTACATTAGTGTCTGGGCAGTAAAAGAGCAAAATGCCCTTTTAATGGCAATGCCCAAACAAATGCCCTTTTCAGGGCAATGGGTAGCTTAGGTTATTTTAGATAGATATTATTTTGGGGGGTTGGTTGTGTGGTGGGTTTTACTGCTGGGGGGTGTTTGTATTTTTTTTTTTTCCGGTAAAAGAGCTGATTTCTTTAAGGCAATGCCCCAAAAAGGCCCTTTTAAGGGCCATTGGTAGTTTATTGTAGGCTAGGGTTTTTTTTTTTTTTTTTTGCGGGGGCTTTTATATTTTGATAGGGCTATTAGATTAGGTGTAACATTTTTTATTTTTGATAATTTGGTTTGTTATTTTTCGTAATTTAGTGTTTGTTTTTTGGTAACTTAGTGGGGGGGTTGTACTTTAGGACTTTGTAATAATGCTTAATTGTATATTTAAATAATTTTAGTAGGGTTAGGTTTTTTAATATGTAATTTAGTTTATTTAATTGGTAGTTTAATTTAATTGTAGTATAATAGTTAGGATAGGTTAATTAATAGTTTAAAATTAGTTTATTTTAATTCTACAGGTAAGTTTTAATTTATTTGAAGATGTAATTTTAATTTAATTTTAAGGGGTTGTTATGTTTAGGGGTTAATAGCTTAATTTAGTTTTTTGCGATGTGGGGGGCTGACGGTTTAGGGGTTAATAGGTTTAGTTAGTGGTGGGGATGTGGGATGGGAGGCCAGAGGTTTAGGGGTTAATAAGTTTATTTAGGTTGCAGCAGTGTTGGGGAGCGGCAGGATAGGGGTTAATAACATTATGTAGGTGGCGGCGATCTCGGGGGTGGCAGATTAGGGGTGTTAGGTGTAAACTTAACTTTTTTTTCTACCATAGAAATCAATGGGGTATGCTTCATTCTCTTGCAGCATCGAACATAAGCTTTCGGTGTTTTCATATAGCATCCGCGGCCTCAAGGGTGGGGGCTTTTTCTATAGCATCCGCGTCCTCAAGGGTGGCGGATTGAAAACCAGGTACGCTGCATCCGAATAGCCGCGAGCGTACCTGTTAGAAGTTTGATAAATGGGAAAAAGTGACAAATAGAGCCGAATGTGTATTCTGAACATCTGTAATGACATAAGCATCGATCTGCGTCGGATTGAGACTGCCAGATCGTATATTATGTCACAAATTTCAACATTTGACGGTCTTGAGGCTTTGATAACTAGGTCGGATCAATCTCGCAACAATTACGATGCGGAATTCTGGCGTATTTTCTGTTGACACTTTGATAAATAGGCCCCAGAGCATGCAATTTTAAACAACTTTCTACATTACTTCCATTATCAATTTTTCTTCGTTCTTTGGTTGAAAAGCAGAGACGTAAGCTTAGGAGGCCGGCCCATTTCCGGAGCACTATATGGCAGCAGTTTTACAAGAATGTTATCCATTTGCAGGAGCACTAGATGGCAGCAGTTTTGTAAGAATGTTATCCATTTGCAGGAGCACTAGATGGCAGCAGTTTTGTAAGAATGTTATCCATTTGCAAGAGCACTAGATGGCAGCAGTTTTGTAAGAATGTTATCCATTTGCAAGAGCACTAGATGGCAGCAGTTTTGTAAGAATGTTATCCATTTGCAAGAGCACTAGATGGCAGCAGTTTTGTAAGAATGTTATCCATTTGCAGGAGCACTAGATGGCAGCAGTTTTGTAAGAATGTTATCCATTTGCAAGAGCACTAGATGGCAGCAGTTTTGTAAGAATGTTACCCATTTGCAAGAGCACTAGATGGCGGCAGTTCTGTAAGAATGTTATCCATTTGCAAGAGCACTAGATGGCAGCAGTTTTGTAAGAATGTTATCCATTTGCAAGAGCACTAGATGGCAGCAGTTTTACAAGAATGTTATCCATTTGCAAGAGCACTAGATGGCAGCAGTTTTGTAAGAATGTTATCCATTTGCAGGAGCACTAGATGGCAGCAGTTTTACAAGAATGTTATCTATTTGCAAGAGCACTAGATGGCAGCAGTTTTGTAAGAATATTATCCATTTGCAGGAGCACTAGATGGCAGCAGTTTTGTAAGAATGTTATCCATTTGCAAGAGCACTAGATGGCAGCAGTTTTGTAAGAATGTTATCCATTTGCAAGAGCACTAGATGGCGGCAGTTTTACAAGAATGTTATCTATTTGCAAGAGCACTAGATGGCAGCAGTATTGCAAGACTGTTGTCTATTTGCAAGAGCACTAGATGGCAGCAGTATTGCAAGACTGTTGTCTATTTGCAGGAGCACTAGATGGCGGCAGTTTTGTAAGAATGTTATCCATTTGCAAGAGCACTAGATGGCAGCAGTTTTACAAGAATGTTATCCATTTGCAGGAGCACTAGATGGCAGCAGTTTTACAAGACTGTTGTCTATTTGCAAGAGCACTAGATGGCAGCAGTTTTACAAGAATGTTATCTATTTGCAAGAGCACTAGATGGCAGCAGTTTTACAAGACTGTTGTCTATTTGCAAGAGCACTAGATGGCAGCAGTATTGCAAGACTGTTGTCTATTTGCAGGAGCACTAGATGGCGGCAGTTTTGTAAGAATGTTATCCATTTGCAGGAGCACTAGATGGCAGCAGTTTTGTAAGAATGTTATCCATTTGCAAGAGCACTAGATGGCAGCAGTTTTACAAGAATGTTATCCATTTGCAAGAGCACTAGATGGCAGCAGTTTTGTAAGAATGTTATCCATTTGCAGGAGCACTAGATGGCAGCAGTTTTACAAGAATGTTATCCATATGCAAGAGCACTAGATAGCAGCAGTTTTGCAAGAATGTTATCCATTTGCAGGAGCACTAGATGGCAGCAGTTTTGCAAGAATGTTATCCATTTGCAGGAGCACTAGATGGCAGCAGTTTTGTAAGAATGTTACCCATTTGCAAGAGCACTAGATGGCAGCAGTTTTACAAGAATGTTATCCATTTGCAGGAGCACTAGATGGCAGCAGTTTTGTAAGAATGTTATCCATTTGCAGGAGCACTAGATGGCAGCAGTTTTGTAAGAATGTTATCTATTTGCAAGAGCACTAGATGGCAGCAGTTTTGTAAGAATGTTATCCATTTGCAGGAGCACTAGATGGCAGCAGTTTTGTAAGAATGTTATCCATTTGCAGGAGCACTAGATGGCAGCAGTTTTGTAAGAATGTTATCCATTTGCAGGAGCACTAGATGGCAGCAGTTTTGTAAGAATGTTATCCATTTGCAGGAGCACTAGATGGCAGCAGTTTTGTAAGAATGTTATCCATTTGCAGGAGCACTAGATGGCAGCAGTTTTGTAAGAATGTTATCCATTTGCAGGAGCACTAGATGGCAGCAGTTTTACAAGAATGTTATCTATTTGCAAGAGCATTAGAGAACAGCACTATTTCCTGCAATATAGTGCTTCAGGTGCTGACCTAGGTATTTGTTCAACACAGAATATCATGGGAACAAAGCAAATTTGATAACAGAAGTAAATTGGAAACGTTTTTAAAAATGGTTTGCTCTGTCTGAATCACAAAAGGAAATTGTTGGGTTTCATATCCCTTTAATTGTAAATGCTCTTTAAAATAAGACTAAAGCGAATGTTTACTTCAGGCGCTACTGAGTAGCTAGCACTTTTGTATTCCTAAATTCTTTCAAATAAAATGTAACTATTGTACATGAACCTTTAAGGATTTACTTTTAGACACTTCACAAATTAGATTTTTCAAATTCCGTAAAACGCGTTATTTCTAAACTAGAAGGACGGGTGCTTGGTGCAAAGCGACAGTTCCTAAATGAATTAACTGTCTTTCAGATGTCACAAATTAAACTGAAAAATATACTCATAGGTCAGATTTTAAAAACTGAGCAGCTGAGGGTTTTAAATGAGTGGACAGACATTGAGGGAAGGTGTCAAAATGATTATTTTATCCATTTATTACCGGCAGAATTTGGCTTAGTCAGGCAGACTTCAGAGATTTATTAATATGAATGAGGCACTTGCTGCTTTGTCAGGGGTCATCATAAAATGCAGACGCAAACTCACTGATGTACACAGCTGAATTTGTTCTATTGAATATTAATATGAATCATTTATAGTATTTTTTTATTGAGTTGCAAAATGTAGCAAGTTTTTTGCTGCACAACTTGTAATGTTGCCAGAGACGTTATAGATTTGTGACGATTTATGTACAATGATAAAGAATCGCACACGCTTGCCTTTTTGACAACAATCTTATTAAATAGACCCAGAAGCTGAGATTGGATCAGAGTATCAACTAACCTCACAATGTGGATATAGCATTGGCCAAGCCTCGCCAGAGAGGAAGGAGTTAAAGGGACAGCCTACTCTAAAAATTTTATTGTTAAAAAAAAGATATATAATCACTTTTATTTACCATTCCTCAGTTTTACATAACCAACACTGTTAAATTCATATAATTTTCACCTCTGTGGTTACCTTGTATCTAAGCCTCTGCAGATTGCCCCCTTATTTAATTTTTTTTTGGCAGACTTGCATTTTAGCCAATCAGTGCTGACTAAATAACTCCATGGGAGTGAACAGTGTTATCTCTATGGCAAACATGAACTTGCAGTGTCTAATTGTGAACAACTGTCAAAATTCACTGAGATAAGAGGCGGCCTTCAAGGTCTTAGAAATTAGCATATGAGCTTACCTAGGTCTAGCTTTCAACAAAGAATACCAAGAGAACTAAGCATATTTGATGATAACATTACAATGGAAAGTTGTTTAAAAATACATGCCTTATCTAAATCATGAAAGTGTGATTTTGACTAGACGTTCCCTTTAGATTGGAGAGGCTTAAGTAGTTGCAGAGGAGTGTTAAATAATGCATTAGGTATCTTGGCTGAAGTTAAAACAAGTACTGTACTGGCGATTTTAAATGAAGACAAATGGCTACACATCAGTGGAAAAATTAAAAGTCACACGTTTATTGTATCATGGGTAAATCTTGATACAGGCATGGTGTAAAATAGTGGTCTGACGTGTTTCGCACCCCTAATGGGGCTTAATTATAGGAAAAATGGTCTAACAAGCCAATGGTCAACACAAGTGCACGAGGCAAACATGTAATCAGATAATAGCGCAGGTAATACCCTAAAAGGTAAAATTATTTTTCCCAGTTTTGATCCAATTTACCTTAAAAAAATGTATGCATATCTGTTGCAGTGCAGTGCTTAATTATTGATTTGCACTATCCGTATATAAAGAATAACTAGACTGTTCCTTTAATTGAAGACAATATTACTGTAAAGGAGGATAGATCCCGGTGATGTAATACTGTGCTGTGCACAATATATTGTTTCACTTAATCTAAACGATTATCTTTCTAAAATGGCACAGTGTGCAGAATTCCAAAAATTGCTTCTGTAAGTTGATCTTGAGATATGATGGCAACGTTCCAGTATTGTATTTACAAAGAACACATATTTTATGCCTTTTCCATGCTACAATGCCCCCATTGGGAAAATATCTTCATATAAAATATTTTACAGCTCTGCTTTCTCATTGATTGAAGAAGAGACTACATACCTCATTTTGAAAATCTCCATAAAATGGTTAAAGGGAAAGTCTAGTCAAAAATAAACTTTAATGATTCAGATAGAGCATGCAATTTTAAGAAACTTTCTAATTTACTCCTATTATCATTTTTTCTTCTTTCTGTTTGTATCTTTATTTGAAAAAGCAAGAATGTAAGCTTAGGAGCTGGCCCATCTTTGGTTTAGTGGTTTTTGTTTTTTTTATATATACAGTTGTATGCAAAAGTTTAGGCACCCCTGACAATTTCCATGATTTTATCAAATAACTGAAGGACACAGTAATATTTCAGTAGTAAAATTAGATTTATTGGATTAACAGAAAACATGCAATATGCATCAAAAACTAAATTAGACAGGTGCATAAATTTGGGCACCCAACAGAAATATTGCATCAATATTTAGTAGAGCCTCCTTTAGCAGAAATAACATCCTTTAGACCAGGGGTGTCAAACTCAAATTCATCGGGGGCCGCATCAGCAGTTTGGTCACCTTCAAAGGGCCGGTTGTGTCTGTAGGACTATGTGTCCACTCTTTATTATCATAAATTATTGTCACTGCATTCAATTATTACTGTTAATAATAAGAATAATGGCAAGTAGATATTCAAATGTACAATTTATTGAAAAATGATTTTTGGTAACAGACAGTAATTTTTTTTTTTTTTAAACATACAAATATTGCCAAACACTGTTTATTACACATACGGCAAACACAAGGCATTAACTTTTTTTTAACTTTTCTGACTAGATGGCTGACATTGTTTTCCTGAGGTCAGTCCATCGATGTCTGGCGTTAGGTCTTGTGCTGTAGCAATCCGCAAAACGGCATGGTACCAAAGTGAATCGGCTGATTGATGAATTCAATCGACGCTTTTCTGACTTTAAAGAACAGAACTTAACCTTTACCAGTTTTGATAACCTCCATGCTGTTTTGCGGATTGCTACAGCACAAGAGCACTCTGATACGTTATATCACTGTAAAGTGACACGGAAGTGGTCAGTATATCCAAAGTTTACCGCTCAGACTTTTAAGCAGAATAATAAGCAGACCCCCCCTCCCCCCCACATACATCATATGTACTTACAGTACAGGAGAGAAGGGTTCAGGCAGCTGTTGGATCTGTCACATCACAGGATGGCATGCACTCAATATAAAAACAAGTGGAGGTTTCCTGAATGCATGTAAAGTGGAGGTTTCCTGTGTAGAACGGCCGGCGCCGCTAGAGGGCTGGCTTGTATGCTGCCGCGCATGCGCTGAAGAGGCTGCTTTCCTGTGTCAAAAAAAAAAATGGGAGAATAAAAGGTGAACGCTGGCGGCTGGCGGCGGCTACACGGGCCACATGACGAGGTCTGGCGGGCCGGATTCGGCCCACGGGTCTTGTGTTTGACACCCGTGCTCTAGACGCTTCCTATAGCCTGTAATGAGTGTCTGGATTCTGGATGAAGGTATTTTGGACCATTCCTCCTTGCAAAACATCTTCAGTTCAGTTAGGTTTGATGGTTGCCGAGCAGGACAGCCCGCTTCAAATCACCCCACAGATTTTCAATGATATTCAGGTCTGGGGACTGGGATGGCCATTCCAGAACATTTTACTTGTTCCTCTGCATAAATGCCAGAGTAGATTTTGAGCAGTGTTTTGGGTCTTTGTGTTGTTGAAATATCCAGCTCCGGCATAACTTCAACTTTGTGACTGGTTCCTCAACATTATTCTCAAGTATCTGCTGATATTGAGTGGAATCCATGCATCCCTCAACTTTAACAAGATTCCCAGTAACGGCACTGACCACACAGCCCCCCAGCATGATAGAACATCCACCAAATTTTATTGTGGCTAGCAAGTGTTTGTCTTGGAATGCTGTGTTCTTTTGCCGCCATGCATAACGCCCCTTGTTCTAACCAAATAACTCAATCTTTGTTTCATCAGTCCACAGCACCTTCTTCCAAAATTAAGCTGGCTTGTCCAAATGTCTGTTTACATACCTCAAGCGACTCTGTTTGTGGTGTGTGTGCAGAAACGCTTCTTCCGCATCACTCTCCCATATGCTGAATTGTTGAACGATGCACAGTTACACCATTTGCAGCAAGATGATGTTGTAGGTCTTTGGATGTGGTCTGTGGGCTGTTTTTGACCATTCTCACCATCCTTTGCCTCTCCAATATTTTACTTCTGGCCTTAACAAGAACTGTGCCTGTGGTCATCCATTTCCTCGCTATGTTTTTGTAGCCTTCCCCTTAACCATAATGTTGAACAATCTTTGTTTTCCAGTCATTTTAGAGTTGTTTTGAGGCTCCCATGTTGCCACTCTTCAGAGGAGAGTCAAAGAGAACAACAACTTGCAATTGGCCACCCTAAATACCTTTTCTCATGATCAGATACACCTGTCTATGAAGTTCAAGGTTTAATTTGCTCACCAAATGAATTGTGTGTTCCAATTAATCAGTGCTAGGTAGTTAAAGGTATTCAAATCACCAAAATGACATGGGTGCCCAAATTTATGCACCTGTCTTATTTCGTTTTGATGCATATTGAACATTTTCTGTTAATCCAATAAACGTAATTTCACTACTGAAATAGTGAATATAGATCAAAATGAAATTGCTGATCCAAACACCCAAATATTTATAAATGAAAATGATGGAAATTGTCAGGGGTGCCTAAACTTTTGGATACGACTGTATGTATATTTATTTCTAACACAATACACTGTACCACTTATCACACTGAACGTAATTATGGCTTAAACATCATATCCCAATGTTCTTTTATGAATTAGAAGCTCTATTACATAGCTTAGGATTTACCATGTAGACTTTCATACACCAACAGTTCGCTACATATATCAATAGGCAAGGATGGGTACCTATAATACAATATGTCTCCATATTATTCTAGCTTTTTGCTTTAGTATGGGTCCTAAATATACATGATACACACTTACTAACAAATTAATGTTTAAACAATTTGTCACATTATACATACATATTAATAAATAGACATAGGCTCTCTACTAATTGGGCATATACATTGGGAATACCTTAATGGTTTGGATTGGCTAATATGGGTACTGAGTAATTTGACAATATGGGCCCCAATAGGACATGCTGGCAACGAGTTTGATGAATTTTAGTGTGCCGTATACGGAAGTAGTTCCTGTGTGTACTATCTGGTTTAAAAGCCTTGGAGTATGTGATCATGAGTCGGGAAATTGAACTTTAAGGTAATTTTACCATTTGAATAAAATCCCCCATTCTCCTTGTAAATGATACACAGGCTCTCTGACTAATCAGAACTTGGATTGTAAACAGGATTGACAAATATATACATATATTAATACATAAACGGATTGATTGGTGTTATATAAATTAAATAATATTAAGACACCAACATATACATATATTAGTATTAATAATAATAGAAAAACTGAGGATCACCATGAAAATAAGACTGGGTCTGAATTATATATTTATAAAATCAGGGGTATAATGCAATGAAAGAGACATAATTGTGTTGACATGATATTCACATCAAGGTGTTTAGAACTGTGACTGTATGTTATAATGATATGCATCAAACAATGACTATGTTGCACAGTATGAAATTATATTAGGAGGCACTTGTATGTCTGTATGTTATATTGACATAATCATTCATTGGATTAATTATGCGCACACACACCTGAGGAGATGTGTTTGTTTTTAGAGGATTAGGATTGGTCACTTGTATTTAAATCAGAACTCTCATTTAGTTAACAGAAGCCTGATGAAACAGAGATCTGAGAAACGCGTTGCTATGTGTGTTTTTAAATATCTGAGTCAATGTATTTGACTTCTGTTTTTATGTTTTGTATTAAATTGTAGAAATTTTAATTTCACTTGAGAGTCTGAGCTTATTTTACCCATTGAGGAAACCTAGGGGACCGGTACTCATGTTGGGCCAGTGAGCTGGGACACTACAAGTTCCCAGTCTGTTTGACTTAGCACAATTGGGTGCTGCTCCATTTGTGAGTATTCATTCTTTAACTACTTGTCCATCTTGTCTCTACTATATCACACTAGGAGGTGCCTTTGTCTTGTGATTGTTGTTTACAGAAAAAGCTTGTATCCAGACCGAATTTCCTAGCAAGGAGCTGACTCCCTTTGGGTGTGATCCAATTTGTGATATTCTATCAGCCTGAATGTTATACCAGGATTACCATCATTAAAGGACTTACCTACCTATGAATCCTTCTATGGACTGACATCCTGAACAGCTAAGATATTATTAGGACTATGGTCCATTGATCTTTCTTGTAATTAGACACAATCTAGGCATGTTATTGTCACTCATTTTAAGTGTATTGCATTTAATAATTGTGTCTTATAAATAGATCTGTTTATCTACCTTTTTCTTAGCTTGTCTATTGCACCCCCTAGAGTTGTCACATAGTTTGTGTAGCAGCATAACAGGAGTCTTTTAGTACCTGGGTAGCACTTGCTGATTGGTGGCTACATTTGACACCAATCGGCAAGCACTACCCAGGTGCTTTACCAGCTCCTAAGCTTACATTCTTGCTTTTTCAAATGAAGATACCAAGAGAACGAAGAAAAACTAACCATAGGAGTAAATTAGAAAGTTGCTTAAAATTGCATGCTCTATATGAATAATGAAAGTTTAATTTTGACTAGACTGTCCTTAAGTTTAAGCATAGTAAAAAAATAGGAAACACATTATTTATTTTTGAAGATGAAGTACATACATACTACAAAATGATAACTGACCAGCTCAGGAGTGTATTTACGCCTTGACTGATCACTGCATTGACTGATCACTGTCAAGGAGACAGGCAAACATACTCAAGGGATTGAAAGAAGTATATCCCTGGGATGCTCTCCAATATATATTTTTTTCCTAAAAAATACCAGGCGTATAAAACAGGTTTTATTCAGATATTTTGCAATACAAATAATCCATATGGATAGAGCTATCCTTAAAAGATCCAATGTATTTTAGAGTAGGTCTTTTTACTGGACTCAACTAAAGATTTTGTAAATTAAATATTATATTGACAGACCAGGAAATTGGGTAATTGTGATAGTACATAAAAATCTTTGTAAATGTACCATGTTGCAAGTTTGAAGAACAGATATAATATATATGAATCTGTACATGTCCAGACATAAGCAATAACCTTTGATTACAGTATATAGTTTGTTATATATTTGAATAAAAGAATGAGTGAATGAAGCATTATAATAGGAAAAATCCATTTGGGTGAAGATATGTAGAGGTTGGCCTAGTGGTGGGTTATTTGTATTGGGTGATGTAGTGACATTTTTTAGGACTTTTTAATGGCCCTAGATGTGAGTGGTTCTTTTTGTTAGTGGAAGATGGTATAGGGGTAACCCATGTGATGTGCAGTGGGGGATGTCTTGCTGCGTTTTACATGGGGCAGATGAGGGGTACAAGCTGCACCCAAGGGTGTCAGTACTTGGGTCAAAGGTGGTGTATGGCAGGGGTATTGTCAGTGGGGAGAATTAATGGTTATTGCTTGTTGTATAATTTGCCCCTGTAGGGGGTGCTGTGTCTGCCAGGCTGTCTAACTGTTTTCTGGCAGTGGTACAGCTAATTCATATGTTTAAAAGCATTAAATAATTTTGTTAAAACATTTTCATAACTTATTGTTTTGGAAAGTATATGATTGGAACATATACTATAGTTTGCTTAATTAAACAATTAAGGACCAGATTATGAGTGGAGCACAAACGTTTACACCCAATCGATAAGGGGTATATATTGCAAGGGTTTGTGCTCATTAGGCTTACCGTTCATATATGAGTTGAAAGTAAACTCGATTGCGATTTACACTAGAATCATTACCGCAACTTCAAAGCTCTGGTTAACTGTTTTACGAATCAGAAAAGTTGCACAAAACACATCAAAAATACATTACACAGTACACTTACACTCATAACAATACTGTCTAATAAAAACAATTAAAAAAAATAGTGCCCAAAAACGATATAAAGGCTCAAAGATAGAAGATCTCAGGTGTTAGAAAAAGAAAGGCAGGCAAAGGGCTCTAACAATAAGATACATACATAAACAATGTCTAAAGATGTATATATGTGTGTGTGTCTATATATATATATATATATATATATATATATATATATATATATATATATATAGATAGATAGATAGATAGATAGATAGATAGATAGACAAATTATAACCATAGAATAGCACCTTATGATTATCACAACCAATGTTAAAATGAATGTCAACTTTCATGATAAAGTGCCCGGTTATTAAAAAAAACTATTAAAAACAGGGGCACTTGGTTCAACCCTAAATTTCCTACCTCCTTTTTCGCTTCTGGGACCGCTAAGAAAAACCGGGTGGGTATATTGATAAAACACTCCTGCCCTTTCTCTCTCACATAGAAACAGACCCTGAGGGTCGCTATCTGATAATAATAGGCACACTTCACAATAGACTTGTTACCCTTGTTAATGCCTATTTTCCGAACCAACACCAGAATAAATTTATGAATTCCCTCACTAACAAAATTTTTGAGCACAAGAGATTTGATATTAGGAGGTGACTTTAACATCCCACTTGACCCCATCTTGGACACCTCTAAAATGACAACCTCAGTCACCAACAAAACTCTTCGACAGTGTAATGCCAGACTGGAATAATTGGCGGTCCACGACACATGGCGCACACTATATCCCAAGAAAAGAAATCCAAAGAGAGTAGCAGCAAAAGTTAGTGTTTATTAGGCACAACACAACACTATCAGCAACGTTTCGGTATTGCTACCTTATTCATGCACACTATATCCCACCAGACGAGATTACACTTTTTACTCCCATCCACATGAGGTATATTCTAGAATCGATTACTTTTTCACGGATCAATTGACTCTAGCGGGGGGTTTTAAATACACGGATACTCCCCATGACATAGTCTGACCACGCTCCAGTTGTATGTCAGATAAAATGGCCTTCAGCACCAGATAGACCATTTGTCTGGAGGTTTGACGACTTTTTACTGAACAACCAAGTGATTAAAACTCAAATCACTACTAAAATGCTGGAATATTTTCAGAACAACGAGAACGGGGAGGTACCGGGCCATGTTGTTTGGGAGGCACATAAGTGTGTGATCAGAGGCAAACTAATACAACAGAAAGCTTTTCAATCTAAGCAGCTCAGACTTCGTTATACGGCCCTCCTTAAACAGATACATGACTTAGAAACCAAGCACAAGACAACACCTACAGACTCATCACTCAAACAAGACCTTCTTCAAGCTAGGAGAGAAATACAAGACATACATTCTAGGGAACATCAAATCACTGCACTAAAGCTGCAACAAAAATACTACGAGTTTGGAGACAAGCCTGGAAAACTCTTGGCGAGAGCTCTAAAAAGGAGGCAATCCAAGTCTCATATTCACTACATATTAAATCACAATAACCAATCTTGTTCAGACAGTCCTTCTATAGCGGAAGTACTTAGATCCTACTACCAAAACCTGTACAATCTCCGGAAGGAGGAGGTCTCTTTCCAAAACACACCTCTGAGGTCCCCTATTGACTCCTACCTAGAATCCTTATCTCTCGCGACCCTCTCTGAGGAGGAAAGAACGAGCTTAGATGCAGACATCTCTGTAGAGGAAGTGGCCAAGACTATAGATAGTTTACCAGCAGGCAAATGCCCGGGCCCAGATGGTTTTAGCACAAAATATTCTAAAAATTTTAAAGATATTCTGTCCCCCCGTCTAGCCTCCCTGTTTAACAACATTGGGAATACCCATGATTTTCCCCCAACCATGCTCCTAGCACACGTCACAACCATTCCAAAGCCAGGGAAGTCGACAGACCGGCCTGAAAATTTCAGGCCAATTTCCCTCCTTAACGTAGACTTGAAAATTTTCGCAAAAATGTTATCTTCAAGGTTAAACAAATTTCTTCCACAATTAATCTCTCCAGATCAGGTGGGCTTTGTCCCGGGCAGAGAAGCCAGGGACAACACTATAAAGGCAGCTCTGCTGGTGAATTATGCGCAAGTTAACAACATCCCATCAGTGCTTATATCAACGGACGCTGAGAAGGCCTTTGACAGGGTCAATTGGAACTTTCTCAGGGCTGTCCTATTAAAAATGAATTTTGGGGGGGGCGGAGCCTGACTGAGCTTGGTGATGGCTGCTTAGTTCCCAAGCTCTGTACTGCAAACATTGAAAATCCAGTATAATAATAATATATTGCAAGCCAAGACTACAAGACTAAAACGCTGCAAGAGTGTCTGAACTGACACAAGAGAAATATGTGAGACTTGCACAACTCAGGAACGCTTTCTACACTTTAATATCCCAGTGAAGATATTCGCGCCAAAACAACATGCAGGGAAGAAGGCGCAGATCCCGGTAGCCCAACTCATCTCTCTCAACGGAGACGCTTCATACCCTGCAACCTCTCCCAGCGACTCACATCTAGAAGAGCCGTCAACCATAACGCGCTACACCCGTGAGGCGCATTGAGCACTGGAAAGACTCTGGAGCCGCTCCCCCCGATCCTAACGGGACTCTCAGGTAGGCCGCGAAAGCGGACGGATATAATGGGGCAGAGCGGGTGAAGACCGCGACACACAGCATTTAATTGAAAAGCCTGGGGGGCGAAAAGATAGCTACATGAAGGTGAAGGTGAAGTGAGTGCAGGGACTTGTGTCACGCAGTAACATATGGAGCCGCCATATTAATATTGGAGGAGGCGAGGGGGCACAACTGACACCTAAGTGGGGATGGGGATATTCCTACCATAAAAGCTACTGACAGACAAAAGGATATATAAAGGAAGGATAAGAGGCTGATAATCTATACCCTGGGTAAAGTCGCTAAATAGCTTCAACCATTATAGTTTATGGAGGCCTGGAAAAGGCGCAATTACTCTGCAGTGTAACGGTGCTGAAAAGGATAAAAGGCATGCAGAGGGGAGAAACAACTCTGATACACAACAGGTGCTGCAGATTTAATTAACTCATACAACTCTGAAGGCATAATTGAATTAAGCTGTCTTACCCTTTCATCTACTTCCACTAACTAACTCTTGTGCACACCAATTTGTACTGGGGACTCTGAACCTGGGAATTTGCTGTCCCTGAGTGGGTCTTTTCTTTCCCCTCTTCTCTATCTTGGCTATTATGTCAGCTAGGAGACCACCTAGAGGAGAAAAGTTACACAAATCTACAACAGTGAGCTCCTTTTTTAAACCCTCTAAACAATCTAAGAATTTAGAATCACTAGCAATGGAGGACACAGGAGACTCAGAAACTGAGTCTGCACCCTCCATTACAGATGTGGACAAACATCCGGCGACAAAAGCTGACCTCAAAAATTTAATTTCTAAGCAAGATTTCGCTACCAACTTTGAAAAGTTATGGGAAAAAATGGACACTATGCATAACGCTGTAACTTCTAGTCTCACAGATATACGATCTGACCTAGCTGATTTAGGAGGCAGAATAGACGCCCTGGAAGACCAAAATGACACTATTACAGAAGAATTAGCAGCGTCCTCTCAAACCATTCAAACACAACAACAGTCCATCGCGGATCTGCAGGATAAGGTTGATGATTTAGAAAATAGATCTCGCAGAAACAATATTAGACTGAAGGGAGTTCCAGAATCTATTGCTAGCTCAGATCTACCGACATATTTACAACAGCTATTTCACAATATAACCAGAGAATCAGAGGAATCAGAATATGACATAGAGAGGGCACACAGGGCATTAAAGGCAAAGCCCAGAGGAGAGGCACCACCCAGAGACATCATAATCAAGATGTCGTTTTTCCAAGATAAAGAAAAGATTCTTCAAGCCTCCAGGAACAAGCCAACGTTCAAATTTCAAGGGACGGTAATACAATTTTTTCAGGACCTCAGCCTCCGAACACTTCAAAGAAGAAGCTCATTGAGACCACTCACCTCTCTTCTGAGAAAACATCAAGTTAAGTATAAATGGGGATTCCCCTTTGCTTTGTATATCTTGAAAGACAATAAAACCATTACAATTCATGAACCAGAAGAAATCGACCAAACTTGTAAACTCCTAGGACTAGAGTCCCCCCTCATCCCCACAGAAGACCACTCATCAAAACTAGCAGGCCCCTCCAGACAAACCAAATGGACAAAAGTGACCCGAAGAGGCACAAAGAAATAAGATTTCCAAAACTTCACCGCCAGGACAAATGGAAGTCCTTTACGACAGAATTACCTCTCCAAACCCAAGAGGTCTTCATACAAAGATTACCCGGGAGTACGGGAGAAAACAATCTCTTGATGTGTTGACTTTTTGCTGACTGTGCTCATCCCTTGCCTCTTAGGCTGGGATCCTATAAAGACTACATAACGGAAAGCTATCCCTGATAAGGACTGAACAAATATGTTGTTATAATGTTTATTGTTAAACAGAGTTTAAAAAGTTTATATTATGCTGACTTGTCAAAGCTAGATATATTAATATGCAGGCAACCCTCTCATTAGCATAGGAATGTTAGATTCTATGCTGGTAAAGGACCCGCAAGACGGGCATAAGTTTGTGTTATTTTTATGTTATTGTCTATTTTTTTGTTTCTTTTATCGACTGTACTATTCTTTTGCTCTAACTTTTTCTTATTCACCTCCCAAGGGCTCTGGGGCTTACCTTCACCCCCCTTCGCAAAGAAACAACCACACTCCCCCTCTTGACGAGGAGACCCATGCAACCACAGAGAAACCACAGCGGCACATAGATGGTCTGGTAATGTCACACACCCTAAACACAACACTCCCATGATACCACAAATTCAGTTGATATCCCATAATGTTCGAGGGTTAAATACTAATGTCAAAAGGCGCACTGCTATGAATCAATACCAACACTTGGGAGCAAATATTATATTTCTCCAAGAAACCCACTTTACACAAGCTATTATCCCAAAATATTGGGCCAAACATTTTACACAACACTATCACGCTACTACAGATTCAAAAAAAAGGGGAGTTTCGATATTGATCCATTCTAGCTTACTTTTTGACCATGAATCCACCATAGCAGACAAAGACGGTAGATATTTGTTAGTCAAAGGACGTCTTCAAGACGCGGAAGTGGTTCTGTGCAATATCTATGCACCAAATGAAAACCAACACTCGTTTTTTCAGAATATCTCTGATTTACTTACCAACTGGTCCCAACACAAAATAATAGTAGCGGGAGACTTCAATATAACAATGAATAAACATACTGATAAAGGTACCAAACTATCTCCCAAACAGCTTAGACACAATAGAATAGTTAATGCCATAAAGGAACACTTGACCCCACACTCACTCATAGATTCTTGGTCCACACTATATGGCCAAACATCAGACACGACCTTTTATTCTTCAGCTCATAAACAATACACGAGAATAGATTACATATATACAAGCCAAATATTGCAACCCCTATTCGGTAATTCTAAGATTCATCCCTGTGTCTGGTCAGATCACTCTGTCCTCACTCTACACCTAGAAGGTTTTGTTGATACTTTGAGAACACGAACATGGACCTACAATCCACTACTTATCAAGGATCCCCTGATAGGGGAGAGACTTCATACGTCACTTACAGAATTTTGGGATATTAACAAAGGGTCCACATCAAACCCCATTTCCCCATGGGCAGCACATAAAACATACCTAAGAGGGCTATTTATTAGGGAAAAAGCAATACGCAACAAACAAAATAAGACTCTACTTTCACAACTTCATAACGAAATACAAGACCTGGAGACTCAACATAGACTAACTGGCAGGCAGGAATTACTACCCATGCTAGAATCCAAACGAACACACCTAGCCAAACTCCTAAATGACCACTCAATGAGAGCGATCCAAAGACTTAACACACAATACTATATTTACGTGAACAAACCGGACAAGTTTCTGGCTCACAAACTCAGGGAGAGATGCAAGGCATCCTCGGTATTATCTATAATGCTTCCATGTGGCACCTTAGTTTCTCACCCACAACAAATAGTGAATGCCTTTGCAGATTTCTACGGGAAACTATATGATGGAAACAAACTAATACACTCACAACAGGTAGCTTTTCAAAGCGAGAAATTTTTAGAGGAAACCAAACTAGATTCCCTTTCACAGGAAGACCTAGATAGCTTGAATACCCCCATAACTAATATGGAAGTTCTCAGGGTTATCAAAGACCTTAAGTCAGGGAAAGCGGCAGGCCCAGATGGATTTGCTAGTGAGTACTATAAAGCATTTAGGGGAATATTGGTACCCCATCTTACAGACTTCTGTAACTGTGTTCTGGAGGGACATGATATTCCAGAAGACCTCTTGCAGGCAAGGATTGTGGTGATACCAAAGCCAGGGAAAAATCACAAGCTCTGTTCCAGTTATCGCCCCATCTCACTCATTAATCAAGATCTGAAGATCCTTACAAAAATATTAGCTAATCGCCTTAAACTTATCTTACCAAAATTGATCCACATGGACCAGGTGGGATTTGTTACAGACAGGGAGGCACCAGATAATGTCCGTAGGTTAATCAACATCATAGAATATGTGGGAAAAACCAAGATGCCTTCTCTGCTTCTCTCGTTGGATGCAGAGAAGGCATTTGATAGAATAGACTGGAGATTCATGATGGCAGTTCTACATAGGATGGGATTTCAGGGATCTTTTGTTACAGCTATGAGAAAGATCTACTCTACACCAACGGCCCAGGTATCCATATCAGGATATAAATTGAAATCTTTCCCTATCCTAAATGGTACAAGACAAGGTTGCCCCCTGTCACCCCTCATTTTTGCATTGTGCATAGAACCACTGGCAGCCAAAATTAGACAGACACTAGATATCTCGGGAGTAACGATAGGGGACCAGGAATATAAACTAACACTATTTGCAGACGACATCTTGCTCACACTGACTAGACCACTAATCTCTGTACAAAATCTTAGAAGAATTTTCCCAAATTTCAGGATACAAAATTAACCATGACAAGTGTGAGGCATTATCACTAGGACTCCCATCACACACCAAAAAACTCATTGAAGCCAACTTTGATATGAAGTGGCCTGCACACTCTCTTAAGTACTTGGGGATCTACTTAACCCCACTAGTCAATCAATTATACAAACATAATTATGAAGTCATATATAAAAACATCAGGAGAGACCTGACTGGGTGGAAGCTGCATCCATTCTCATGGATGGGCAGGCTTGCATCTGTAAAGATGACGATTTTGCCCCGGCTGCTATACTTATTCAGGACGCTCCCCATTGAGGTCCCGATCTCAGACTTGAAAAAAATGCAGGGGGAAATCTTGACATTTATTAGGGGGAAGAAAATGGCTAGGATTTCATCCTCACTCATAACAAAACATAAAAGTCTAGGAGGAATAGGGGCTCCCAATTTAGTTGACTATTACAAAGCGGCGAGATTGGCACAAACATTACTTGTGGGAGGAAGGGAAAAACTAGTCCTCTGGCCCAAGCTAGCAGCAGACCTAAGGGGATCCACTCACATGGATGATATACTGTGGTGCAAACAATCGACAGACATATCACAAATTAGATATCGCTCACATATCAATGACCACACCACACACCTATGGTCCCTAGTAAGTAAACAACAGAAAACTGTCTCTCACTCAATCGACCATGCGCCCAATTAGATATCTCTTCACTTCTGACACCCAGCTGATGGTGGATAAATGGGCAAATAAGGGACTTTACAGGGTCGCAGATTGGTTGGAAGGGGGTAAGCCTAAGACATTCATACAAATCCAAACCCAAATAACACCTCAAAGGTTGCTGTGGTTTCAATATCTCCAAGTCAATTCCGCTATTCAACACTACATTAGACTAGCTGTGACCCACACCTTTTCACTTACAGAGTCTCTAATGAACTTAGCTCACAGACCTAAAAAGATGATATCTGAACTGTATGTGGAGATTCAATCCCAAAATAATTCCACAAAACCCTCAATAATCTTAAGTTGGGAAAAAGATTTAAACATACATAAACTTAAAAAAGAGTGGGATGAGATTCTACAGTCGGCGTGTGCTGGCCTCCTTAGTGCCGACTTAAGAGAAAATACCATTAAGACCATCTATAGATGGTACCTAATCCCGACTAGAACATATCATATGACCATCACAAATAATAGACTCTGTTACAGAGGATGTGGAGAAGTAGGTTCATATCTTCACATGTGGTGGGACTGCCCCATAATACAGCCTATTTGGGCTCGGTTGTCCTCCCTCCTAGGGGTGATCTTGGAGGAACAAATATTACTAAAACCGATACAGGCTCTACTACATGAACCGTTACCACAATACAACAAACAGATAAATACATTTATCAAGATAGCGTGTACGGTCACTAGAATGTGTATCGCAAGATACTGGAAAATGAGGGCCCCAACGTGGGAGGAGGTGAGGAATAAATTGAACCTGACGTACCGTATGTATGAAGCAGCTTCTAAAATATTAGATACTCAAACCCAGTTTGAGAGAGTCTGGTTTTACTGGACACTTAACAATGAATTAGCTACTTAGTCTCCGCTGAGATTCATTAGCGATACAGGACCCATAAGCTGCAATGATGGGGGGGGGAGGGTGGGGGGAGCCCTGGAGTCCTACACTACTCTAACTTACCCCATTCCTATGTTGATCCTTCACTCCCTACCCCGCTTTTCCCCACTATACTCTTACTCTCTCAGATATCCCACATAAGGAGGATAAGTGATAATAAACCTATGAGCTGGATAGTGATAGAGGGAGTCCCACTGAGTCTTTGGGTTTTCTTCTTCTTCCTTTTTCTTTTTCTTCTGACCCTCTGTTTCTTCGTTTTCTTTATTTCTTTTTTCCCCTTTTTTTTTTTTTTATATATAATTGTGTATATTGATGCATATCGATATTTAGATAATAGGTCTTGAATAGATGTCTTTATTAGAAGAAGGATATTTGTGGAGGTGTCAGGACCTATGGTTATGTACATATCTATATAGATATGTCCTACTGATTTGTTATATTGCTTTATTTATCTGTAAAACTAATAAAACTAATAAAAGATTTAAACATAAAAATGAATTTTGGCCAAACCTTTATCAAAAAAGTCTTTTCCCTGTACTCGGCCCCAACCGCACAAGTAAAAATCAACAATATTCTATCTGACCCGTTTAAAATCTCAAATGGAACACGCCAGGGCTGTAGCTTATCCCCCTTGCTATTTGCCCTCTCAATAGAAATATTAGCGCAAAAGATTCGGGACAACCAGAAAATCCCTGGCATTACAATAAGAGACCAGGAACATAAGGTCTTGCTATATGCGGACGATATTCTCCTCTCGGTCACTGACCCGATAACCTCAATTCCAGAAATTCTTCGAGAATTCGAAGAATATGGAAGAGTCTCTAATTTTCACTTGAACCAAGCTAAATCAGAAATTTTAAACATTATTAAACATATGCCGCTTAGCAGATATTTGCAAATTGTGGGTAAAAACGTGAACGCTCAAATACTTAGGGATTAACCGCACACCCAAATAAGAGAGCCTCTTTGAGGCTAACTACACTTATCTATCTCAATCGATCATGGGCGACCTCTCTTCTTGGAAAAACAAGAAAATCTCTTGGCTGGGTAGGATAGGGGTTGTGAAAATGAATATCCTCCCTAGGATCCTATACTATCTTCAGACTCTCCCGACCCCATTTCCTAACCAGTATCTATCAAAACTTCAGAGTCAACTAGAGGAATATATCTGGGGAGGCATCAGACTAAGGGTCTCCAGAAACACATTATACTTACCCAAGGAGAGAGGTGGACTAGGCATTCCAAACCTGTTACTTTACAAAAAAGCTATTAATCTCCAACATCAGGTAGAATGGTGCATCAACTCCAAGGATAAAAGGTGGGTCCAGGTGGGACGGGCTATATTGGGCACTCAAAACGTAGGCACACTGGGTTGGATCTCAAACAAGAATAGACCTAAACTCATTAGTCAGTACCCACTAATGAGGGAATTTTTCTCGCAATGGGATACACTACTAGTGGAACACCCGCATATCTCCTCTAATCCCTCACCTCTTACACATTTCATACATAACCCAGACATTCCTTTCTCTAGTATCGCCCTAACGACACTTGAAAAGACACGATTGGACCAGACTATGTTCCATAGGTTACTATTAAATAAAAAACTCAAAAGTTTGGGAGAATTGGAGGAGTTGGGTCTAATTATACCGTGGTTTTTCCATAGACAGCTCCAGCATTATGTACTCACACATAAAGGGGTGGACAGTATTTCTAGACCACTGAGTCAGTCAGAATCATTATGCCTGTTAACTCACACTCCTTCACATTTAATATCAATCATGTACAAGCTGCTGTCATCACATAAGGACTGCCATACACCTTCCTTTGTTAGACAATGGAACGGTGACTTGGACCGCCCCCTCACAGACACCGAATGGCAGAAAATATACCACAATCACACTAAAGCCTCAATATCGGCCAGAACCTTAGAATCCAACTACAAATATTTATCCCGGTGGTATCTTACACCAGATAAGATTAAAAAAATATATAAGAGATCAGATGGCAGGTGTTGGAGGGGTTGTGGGGAGGTCGGGACCATCCTTCATATATGGTGGTCCTGTGATTTGATAACTCCGTTCTGGAGTTCTGTACTGGACATCATTGACTCTAAACTAAACATCACACTCCGCAGAAATCCGGACCTTCTATTGTTCCATGGGCTGCCCAAACTGATAGAGAAACCCAAAAAATACCTACTGTATATAATGTTAAATAGTGCGAAAGCCCTCATCCCCCAAAACTGGAAATCAGATAGAACCCTTCAGACTGCGGAATGGGAAGCTCAAGTAGATAGACATTTGGCACTAGAAAGATTTCGATACATGAGAGACGATAGAATCGAAATCCATGAATACATGAAAGAGATCTGGAGACCTCTGATTAGATGAGCCCTGTGTACCTCACCCCTTTCAGTGTAATCACGTGCCCTACCTTTCCCTCTCCCTCCCTCCCTTTTTTTTTTTTTTTTTTTTCTCCCCCTTCCACCTTCCCCCCATTCCATAGCTGAGAACCCCTTCCTTCCCCCTCTCTCCTTCTTTACATTCCTTTCTTTTTCTACATCTTTTCATATCTTTCTTTCCTTCCTTTTTCCCTCTCACGACGGGCCTCGTAATTTCTGTTACCCATCATAATTTAATGCCAGCGGGGATACTTGATGTTTACTTTCAATACAGTATAATTATACCTGTATACTCAGGTAGCACTAGGCGGACTTTACAACTAATGTCCATGGGTTGGACACAAGTGTGATATTAATATGTTCCAGATGTGAGAAGTATGGACATGATACAAAGAATCCTGGATTTATACAGATTTTTTGGACATTTGGCACCAGAAATATAACAAACGACTTATTGAAAGATCTCATTTTGTAATATTGTTTGATGTATCCTTGCTGACATTCATGCCTGTGTAATGTATTATGTTAACTTTCAATAAAGTTTCTTTGAAAAAAAAAGAAAAAAAAAAACAGGGGCACTTTCGTTCATGAAAGTTTACATTGCAGCAGATTTTACAAATACCTTCTTCTCCTGAAACGCCGGATCACCGACCCCACGCCTGCAGTAATGACGAAACCGGCTCTCTTCAATAACGGCTTCCCCCCAGGAGCGTTCATCTGGTGAGGCCACACCGTCATTTGAGGAAGCCGGTTTCGTCATTGCTGTGTAAGTACAGCAGGAAGAAACAGGCGGGGAGATCGGCGCTCCAGCGTTTCAGGAGAAGAAGGTATTTGTAAAATAAGTTGCAATAAAAGGGCCCCTGTTTTTTAATAGTTTTTTAAAAAACGGGCACTTTATCATGAAGCTTGACATTCACTTAATGCAACTCACTCCAGTACTAGGAGCCTAAATATTACACATAAATACACAATATCCATGCACTCCAGATGAAACATGGAAAACTTATAATGTAAAAAAAAAATAAAAAAATGTATTATTGTACATATAAACAAAGTAATTATGATGCATATATTAAAAACACATAGGCTGGGCGTCCCCAGTCTAATTAAAACCAAAAGACATCAGTCCTTATTTTTGTATATATTCATAAGCTGTTGGTTTTCATTTCATGCATGAACTTCCCACTAAATAAGGACTGATGTCTTTTAGTTTTAATTAGACTGGGGACGCCCAGCCCATGTGTTTTTAATATATGCATCATAATTACTTTGTTTATATGTATAGTAATACAATTGATTTTGCATTATACATTTTCTATGTTTTATCTGGAGTACGGTGAAATTCTGTATTTCTGTCTAATTTAAAAAAAAAAAAATGTATATATATATATATATATAACACTGTTTTTTTCACAGTTGTTTGATTGTGAGCCTGCATTGTGTGGCTGTTAAGGGACCCAGGTTTTTTGGAAGAGACCTTGACGAGGTACCTGGGCTTTTCCCATTTGGCCAGATGCGGTAACTAATTCTTCCATTGCTGCTTTTTATCTTAGTTGAGAGCTTGTGAGTGAGTGCTGGACTTTTTCTGTGTGTTATATTAAAGTATTTTTTGTGTAATTTTCCCTATTTGGGTCTTGCATCCAGGCCTGTCTGGGGTTAACTGCCTGTGACTCTGGTGACAGTGCAGCTTCCTGAGAGTGCTGGTTTGCACCCAGGGCTGTGCATGTTGCAGGGTCATAGGATGTGTACCCGGTCTGGCCTGAGAGTACTGACCCCACCCGTGTTTTGTATATATGTATGTATGTATATATATATATATATATATATATATATATATATATATATATATATATATATATGTGTGTATTTGTACGTGTATATTTATATTTTCAGACATATATACACATATAAACACATATATACATATGTAGACATATATATAAGTGCATTGTAGCCCTTTGCTGTTAAGTAGCTGAAAACACGTAAAGTATATATTTGTGCAATATTCATATTTAATAAAGTGTTATAGTGTGTATTTACTGTAAATAGTATATATTCCAATGTTCTGCACTTAGCAGAATATGTTCTAAGTATCTATAAATAGATATTCCTATCTATATATCTGTATATATCTCCTATATATATCTGTATATATCTATTTTTATATACACTCACCGGCCACTTTATTAGGTACACCTTGGTAGTACTGGGGGTAGACCCCTATTGCCTTCAGAATGGCATAGATTCAACAAGGTGTTGGAAACATTCCTCAGACATTTTGGCCCATATTGACATTATAGCATCACGCAGTTGCTGCAGATTTGTCTTCTGCACATCCATGATTCGAATCTCCTGTTCCACCACATCCCAAAGGTGCTCTATTGAATTGAGATCTGGTGATTGTGGAGGCCATTGGAGTACAGTGAACTCATTCTCATGTTCAAGAAACCAGTTTGAGATGATTTGAGCTTTGTGACATAGTGCATTATCCTGCTGGAAGTAGGCATCAGAAGATGGGCACACTGTAGTCATAAAGGGATAGACATGGTCAGCAACAATACTCAGGTAGGTAGTGGCATTTAAACAATGCTGAATTGCTACTAAGGGGCCCAAAGTGTGCCAAGAAAATATCCCCCACACCATTACACCACCAGCCTGAACCGTTGATACAAGATCCATGCTTTCATGTTGTTTAAGCCAAATTCTGACCCTACCATCTGAATGTCGCAGCTGAAATCGAGACTCATCAGATTTGTCAACATTTTTCCAATCTTCTATTGTCCAATTTTGGTAAGCCTGTGCAAATACCATCTCTAAATGCACAACACATTGAACTCAATTTCCTGTTCTTAGCTGACATGAGTGGCACCCAGTGAGGTCTTCTGCTGCTGTAGCCCCTCTGCTTCAAGGTTCAATGTGTTGTGCATTTAGAGATGGTATTCTGCATATCTTGGTTATAACGAGTGGTTATTTGAGTTACTGTTGCCTTTCTATCATCTTAAAACATTCTGCCCATTCTCCTCTGACATCAACAAGGCATTTTCATCCACACAACTGCCACTCACTGGATATTTTCTCTTTTTTGGACCATTCTCTGTAAACCCTAGAGATGGTTGTGCATGAAAATCCCAGTAGATCAGCAGTTTTTGAAATACTCAGACGAGCCCGTCTGGCACCAACAACCAAGCCACGTTCAAAGTCACTTAAATCCCCTTTCTTCCCCATTCTGATACTCGGTTTGAACTTCAGTATATTGTACCAAAGATACCATCAGATATACAGTATATAGAAATATTTATTTGTGAATAAATAGAACATACTCTTGTATGTGAAGAACATTGGAATGTGAAATATTCATATTTTCATGTCAGGTTAGCGCAAATGAGAATATGCCATTGTGTTTGCGTGAATGTTGGGTGTTAGGTTTTTCTCCATTTTTTTTTCTCTCCATTGACTTCTATGGGGGACTACATGAACACGCACGCAGCATTATAACTTCAGATATTTGTGCTAGTCGGTTTACCGCAAGCAAAAACAGTTTATTTTCTACTTTTAACGCAAGCACAACCAGACGAACAAAAAATCTTAATTCTAGCAAAATTAACGCTCAAGCAGTAGCGTTAATTAGCCCTCCACTCGTAATTTAGCCCTAAATGAGACATAAAGTGCAAAAGGAAAATTATCTGTGTTATTGCACTGTTGCTTCCATATATCTATGTTTTCAACCAATGCAAAGAGGTTAAACACATAGCTAAAGTCAGCTCTAGAGCAGCAATGCACTACTGGGAACCAGCTGGTGACTGGATGCTACACACATATGCCTCTTGTCATTTGCTCACCAGATGTCTTCAGCTACGTCCCAGTAATGCATTGCTGCACCAGAGATTTACTTTGTGTGGCAGAGGTTAAACACACTTATTTGCAAAGCAATAGTGCAACAATACAAATGCTCTAATTTAAATGATTCTTTAGTAGATTAGAAACAACAGTTAGTCGTTTGAACAAGACTATTGCACCTCTCACTACTTTATACAAAGCTAAGGAGGATGAATATTAAGATAAATCTTCAGTATGTTCTGCAACCTCCAGTTACTGCAATGGGAAGTTTCTGCCCTGAATTTGTACGGTACTGCTATACCCAGTGTTAAACTTTCATGTTACAGATCAGCTAAGAATGGAAAAAAAACCCTTCTCAATATGATTCTGTTATCAAATTTCCCAATTTATCCCGTCTAGTTTGTTGAAACGTAGTTCATTTCCATGAGAGCATACTGAGGTAGGAGCGTGCATTATATATAGCATCATTACAAACATTGTTGCAAACAGTGCTGCCCTATAGTGCCCAAGACACATGAACACTCCTGAGCATACTTAGGTATGCTGTCATGCGAAAGAGCTAAAGCGCCATTATGTTGAAAACTAATTGGTGCATATTCTGTCCTGGAGCTACAAAGCTTTTGACTCCCAAGTGAGACCTTTTTAATGTATTTATCTTTTTTGTAGGGGCTAAAATATTACTATTTAGGGACTGTTTTGCAAAAAGTACATAAGACTATGGCATTGTGGTTTTAGAGTGTCTCTTAAGGTTTTATTAAACGAGGCCATGAGAAAGAGGTATGTTTCATATTTATAAGTCAGTTGGAAGTTTATTAAAATGCTATGCTGTATCTGTGGCAGTTCCAGAAATTTTATTATGGGGGTGCAAACATTCCTGGGTGGAGAAGTATTACAAGTGCTCCGTGGTCATGGTCAGAGCAGGGGCAGGTGGAGTCACAGGTGTTCTGAGGGAAGAGTCAGGTGCTCGGGGGTGGGGTTATGCAGTTGTGGGATGCGGCTTGCCTAAAAGGACAAGAAGTAGTCATTTTTACTTTTTTACCCTCCTCCAAAGCCCAGTGGGGGGTGCAAACTAGAAGACTGGGGATGCTTTGCACCTCTTGATTTCCCTGTAGAACTGCCACTGCTCTGTGTCATGAAAGATTCATTTTGACGTCCATGTTCCTTTTATAGGAGGGAAATACGATATTAAAAATTTAAATGTAAAATCTTTTTCCTCATTGAATACTTGACAAGACTCAAATGCAAAATCCATGTAAACTTTATTGCCTGTGAGTATACATGGCTCCTGGACACCTGTGTTTGCCTGTACTATGTATCATCACTTTGAGAAACTAAACAAACATGTAATATAAAAAGGACTATACAATGGCAAACAAGCAGAAGTTTTTTTTTTCTAATTTCAAAGTTTTCTTTTATATCCCTGTATAATATATACATATGAGCTGTGAACTCTGGCACATGCTCAGTAAGATTATTTTTCCAGTTATCAGATCATTACTGATTTGGTTATATATCTTTAGATATGCATAGATAGAACATTGAAATTATTGGGTGGTGAAATATCTCCAGTTTAATAGGTTATTCGTTCATATTTTAGCTGTACTTTATAGGAAGTAGAAAAATAACCATTACCTTAATAATGAGATTTTAAATAGTTTTATTTACCTAAAACAATAACCATTAAATTAAAGGGACAGTCAAGTCAAAAAAAAACTTTCATGATTCAAATAGGGCATGTAATTTTAAACAACTTTCCAATTTACTTTTATCACCAATTTGCTTTGTTCTCTTGGTATTCTTAGTTGAAAGCTACACCTAGGAGGTTCATATGCTAATTTCTTAGACCTTGAAGGCCACCTCTAACCTAAATGCATTTTTATAGTTTTTCACCACTAGAGGGCATAAGTTCATGTGTTTCATATAGATAACATTGAGCTCATGCACATGAATTTACCATGGAGTCAGCTCTGATTGGCTAAAATGCACATCTGTCAAAAGAACTAAAATAAGGGGGCAGTCTGCTGAGACTTAGATACAAGGTAATTACAGAGGTAAAACGTGTATAATTATAACTGTGTTGGTTATGCAAAACTGGGGAATTGGTAATTAAGAGATTATCTATCTTTTAAAACAACAAAAATTCTGTTTTTTTTTAATAATAACAATTTAAAGAGTTTTATTTAACAAAAACAATAACATTATATTTAATTTTTAATGCTCCTCACACTTAGGTCCTTGTGCAGATCTATTCCAGTCCAAATAATCTTCTATTAAGTGAACTTCTTGAAACTTATTATGGCTCAATTCTGTGTACATAGATTTGTAGGGCATTAAAGGGACAGTGAAGTCATGATTCAGAATGAACATGCATTTTTTAACAATTTTCCAATTTACTTCTCTTATCTAATTTGCTTTGTTCTCTTGTATCCATTGTTCAAAAACATACATAGGTAGGCTCAGAAGAAATGCACTTCTGTGAGCTAAGCTTGTCACTGTTTCACCCAATGTGTTGAGCTAGGCTCCAGAAGAGCAATGCTCTCCTTCAACAAAGGAGTACGTAGCACATTTGATAATAGAAGTACATATGAAAATTGTATGCTCAAAATAATCTGACAGAAACCTCTGGGAGAGCATGACATTGTGAATGGATTAATGGGATTAATTTACCTAAACTTCTTGAAACTTATTATGGCTCAATTCTGTGTACATAGATTTGTAGGGGAGCAATGGCATTAAAGGGACAGTGAAGTCATGATTCAGAATGAACATGCATTTTTTAACAATTTTCCAATTTACTTCTCTTATCTAATTTGCTTTGTTCTCTTGTATCCATTGTTCAAAAACATACATAGGTAGGCTCAGAAGAAATGCACTTCTGTGAGCTAAGCTTGTCACTGTTTCACCCAATGTGTTGAGCTAGGCTCCAGAAGAGCAATGCTCTCCTTCAACAAAGGAGTATGTAGCACATTTGATAATAGAAGTACATATGAAAATTGTATGCTCAAAATAATCTGACAAAAACCTCTGGGAGAGCATGACATTGTGAATGGATTAATGAGATTAATTTACCTAAAAAATTAAACATTACAGCCATGAATTTACAGCATCTTGATATATAATTAAAAACTAATCTATATTTCATAATGAATAACCTTTAGATTATAATGTATTTTAAATAGAAATTATCTTTAGATGGATTTCTTTCCTAAAATATGGTGAGTCCACAGCTTGAGTAATTACTGTTGGGAATATCACTCCTGGCCAGCAGGAGGAGGCAAAGGGCACCACGGTTAAACTGCTAAGTATCACTCCCTTACCCACAACCCCCAGCCTTTCTCTTTGCGTTCGGTGCATGTAGGAAGGAGAAGTGTAGGTGTCTTAAGAAAAATTTAGATTTCATCTACAAGCAAGTTATGGGATATATAGCCATATTCCACGTCATTCATTGCAGTCGGGTAGTGGTGGCTTTAAAGCAGTTAGGAACTTTTAAAGAGGTACTTAATGCATTTTCATAACAATTGGTGCCCTAGTTTAGAAAGCCAGAGTTGGCTGCTCTGTTCTTTCTTTTTCAAAGGTCTCTGTGAAGAACCGTGTCTTCTCATACCTTGTAACCAGGGATAGGCATGGACCAAGGCTGTGGTGGACATTTTCCAAAGTACAGACCTTAGTGAAGGACACCAAGGTATATCTTAAATTAAAAACATAAAAAAAACACTCTCTTTCCTGAAAGGTACTGGATGCATGGTAGAATAGCCATCCAGCAGAAGTGGTAGAGACAATGAAGGAGTTTAAACATGCATGGAATAGGCATAAGGCTATACTTGATATAAGATAAGGCCAAGAACTAATGAAAGTATTCAGAAAATTGAGCAGACTAGATAGGCCAAATGGTTCCTTTCTGCCGACACATTCTATGTTTCTATAAATCATATATGAGATATCATATTAATGATAATATTGTCCTTGATTAAGAGTTTAATTAAATGTTAAGCTGTTCCTATTCCCCATCGCAAAAGTCAGTAAGTCATCTTTAAGGGGAGGGGGTAATGTTTACAGGGGATATGTGGCTTCTAACACCAGATGTTGAATCGTTATATACCAATATAAGACATGAGGATGGGATTGAAGCTATTAAATATTTCCTGGCATTTAATAGTCATCACAATGAGGATCATAATAACTTTATTGTTAAGTTATTACATTTCATTCTGACACATAATTTCTTTACCTTTAATGACAGATATTACCTACAAACCCAAGGTACCGCAATGGGTACCACATGCCCACCGACGTATGCCAATTTATTTCTGGGGCACTGGGAATTGTTTTGTGTTTTTTCTGTGGAGTTGAAAACATATATTGACCATATACCACTATGGCTTAGGTATATTGACAATGTCCTATTTATCTGGGAAGGGACATCCCAAGATCTAAATGACTTTTTTTTAAATTTAATTAAATTAACTTATTCAGCTGATCAAAATAAGAAATGCTTCCTTGATTTGACCATTTTTAAGAATAATGAGGAATTGATAAATACCACCATTTATCGTAATGAAACTGCCACCAACACACTCCTGCACAACTTCAGTGCCATCCATCCTGCACTTTGAAGGCCATTCCATATGACTAATTTCTTCGTCTCCGGTGTAATTGCTCAAGTACTGAAATCTACAAAAAGAAAGCCAAGCTCTCATGCACAGATTAATTGCAAGAGGTTACAGTAGAAAATCTGTAAAAAGAGCAAAATATAAAGCTCTAAATATTCAAAAAGAAAAAAGTGTCAGATGAATCCTATCCAAGATTAATAACCACTTATAATCCTCAAATGTCCCAAGTAACTAAAATCATGATCACTGGAGAATACTACAGAATGATCCCATCCTAAATTCCACAATTGGGAATAGAATATCTGTGTAGGATACAAGAGACCCACTAATTTAAAGGATAGATTAGTATCCAGCCACTTTGTGAGATCTGTTAAAAGAAAGGATCCAGATCCAGGGATGTATCCCTGCAGTACATGCTCTGCATGTAAGTATGTTCTGAAAACTAAAACTATAACCAAGAGAACAGGCCAAAAATATGAACTAAAATCACATTTCTCCTGCCAAATTGTAGGAGTGATATATGCACTTTTTTCTCATGCAAAATGACCTATGTTGGGATGACCACACATGAAGTAAGGATGCGTATCCTGGAACATGCTAATAATATCAAGAATGCTAATAGGGATTAAGCAAGAGGTAAAAAATTAACCTCTGTAGCAAAACATTTCCAACAATATCATAAGAGCACAACTAATGATCTAAAGTACACATTAATTCAAAAGGTATCCTTAGGGATAAGGGGAGGTGATGCAGAAAAAGCATTGCTCAAAATGGAATGCAAATGGATCTACTTATTAGATTCGGTATAACCTAATGGCATGAATGATCTTAATAATTTTTTTGTATATCTATAATTCACTTTACACCTTAGAATAGGTTTCTTTTCACCCTAGTTATGTATTCATAACTCTTATTATTATTTCTCATATTTTAATTGGATTTATTATCCCCATCGTTTTCACTTATTATGAAATTATTATTGTCTTACACATATATTTTATATATGTTTATTCTTTATGCACCTTTTCATGTTTCACTTTATAATTTTTTAATATTTTATTTTATTTTGCATATTATTCCTTATTTGCACTAAGTCTTGTTACTTCCACACACTTGTCATTTTCAGTAGCTGACATTCTGGTATTTCTAATATAACATCTACCGATAACCCATTTCAATCCCCTGTAAATATTACCCCCTCCCCTTAAAGATGACTTACTGACTTTTGCAATGGGGAATAGGAATAGCTTAACATTTCATTAAACTCTTAAACAAGGACAATATTATCATTAATATATCTCATATATGATTTTGCATGTATCTTATATTTGATAGGAGACTCATTAAAATATGTACCTTGTTTGTGCCATCACTAATAATCCCAAAACCATATACGTAATAATAATCATGATTCGATTCGCCTCATGTGTATATCAGTATGCTGAACCACAAATGAAAACATATATAGTCAAGTGGGTACTCACATTTGGCCCAAGTACACTTATGTACTGGTAGGTGCAGGCTAGTAACTTGGGGTGTACCAGCTAACCCTCTCCAGGCGTAGGTTGGTCAATGCAGGGAGATCCTGCTACACTCAAATGTTAATGGAAATTCAGTAGCAACGATTGTAGCTGCTATAAAAGAAGGTAAACCAAAGCTTGTATAAAACAAGTTAGTTTATTAAAAACAAATATTAAAAACAATGACAAGCAATGGTTTAAAATACAACATAAGTTTAGCTGGGGATCAATCCTAATTTGGGATAAAATCTAAAGTGTATTTTTTCCTTGGCTTATTTTAATTAAATAGTAAAATCTTTGAAACGTATCTGTACAAGTTTATTTACTGTTTCTCAGCATGACTGATATGGAGCAAGACCCTGTTCTCATGAATTCCTGCTTATTATGTTTAGATGCACAAATTGCAGATCCTATGCAATTTTGTTCTTCAAGTGTCAAGAAAACCTTGCAAAATAAAGGTAACATTTTTAAGCCTAATGTCTCTCAGGATTATGCTGTTAAAATAATACCTCAGCTTTCTCCTGCTTATTCAGAAAGTAAGGTGCCTGTCCTCAGTTCTGCTTCCCAAGTTGCCCTTTCTCAAAAGTCTGATGAGATAAATCGGGACTTTCTGAGGGTGAAATCTCAGATTCGGACAGTATAATTCCTTCTTCTGAGACTGAGGTGGTATCCTTCAGATTTAAGCTTGAACACCTTCACACACCCTACACACACACACACCCTACACACACACACCCTACAAACACACACACACCCTACACACACACCCTACACACACACACACACACCCTACACACACACACACCCTACACACACACATACACCCTACACCCCCCTACACACACACCCACACCCTACACACACACACACACACCCCTACACACACCCCCACACCCCCTTCAGATTTAAGCTTGAACACCTTCACACACCTACACACACACACCCTACACACACACCCTACACACACACACACCCTACACACACACACACCCTACACACACACACACACACACACACACCCTACACACACACATATACACACACCTCCTACACACACACACACACACCCTACACACACACCCCTACACACACACCCCTCCTACACACACACACACCCCTAAACACACACACCCCTACACACACACCCTACACACACACACTCCCTACACACACACACACACTCCCTACACACACACACACACACCCCCTACACACACACACCCCTACACACACACACACCCCTACACACACACACACACACACACACACCTCCTACACACACACACACCCCTACACACACCCCCTACACACACACACACCCTACACACACATACCCCTACACACACACCCCTACACACATCCCCCTACACACACACACACACTCCCTACACACACACACACACACCCCCTACACACACACACCCCTACACACACACACACCCCTACACACACACACACACACACACACACCTCCTACACACACACACACCCCTACACACACCCCCTACACACACACACACCCTACACACACATACCCCTACACACACACCCCTACACACATCCCCCTACACACACACCCCTACACACACACCCTACACACACACACCCTACACACACACACACCCCTACACACACACACCCTACACACACACACACCCTATTGTATTGTTAAAGGAGGTTTTAGCTATTTTAGATGACTCAGATACCCCTGTCACTCCTAAGAAATCTAGTTAACTTAATAGTTTCTTTGATGAACCTTCCACTTCAGAGGTTTTTCCTGTGATGGACCTTGCTTGAGAGATTATCTCACAGGAATGGGAGAAACCAGGGGTGTCTTTTTCCCCATCTCGGATTTTTAAGAAAATGTTTCCTGTCAAGGATTCCATTAAAGACCCTTGGTATACTGTACCCAAAGTTGAAGGTGCCATTTCCACACACACACACACACCCCTACACACACACAAACACCCCTACACACACACACACCCTACACACATACCCCTACACACACACACACACACACACACACCCAACACACACACACCCTACACACACACACACACACACACACCCTACACACACACATCCTACACACACACACACACACCCTACACACACACACACACACACACACATACACCCTACTCCCCCCTACACACACACACCCCAACACCCTACACACACACACCCCTACACACACCCCCACACCCTACACACCCTTCAGATTTAAGCTTGAACACCTTTACACACCTACACACACACACCCCCTACACACACACACACCCTACACACACATACACCCTACACACACACACACACCCTACACACACACACCCTACACACACACACACACACCCTACACACACACCCTACATACACACACCCCCTACACACACACACATACACACACCCCCTACACACACACACACACACCCCTACACACACACCCCTACACACACACACACACCCTACACACACACACACTCCCTACACACACACACTCCCTACACACACACCCTACACACACACACACCCCTACACACACACCCCTACACACACCCCCTACACACACACACCCCTACACACACACACCCCTACACACACACACCCTACACACACACACCCTACACACACACACACACACACCCTACACACACACACACACACCCCTACACACACCCCCTACACACACACACACACCCTACACACACACACACAGCCTACACACACACACACACCCTAGACACACACACACACACACACCCTATTGTATTGTTAAAGGAGGTTTTAGCTATTTTAGATGACTCAGATACCCCTGTCACTCCTAAGAAATCTAGTAAACTTAATAGTTTCTTTGATGAACCTTCCACTTCAGAGGTTTTTCCTGTGATGGACCTTGCTTGAGAGATTATCTCACAGGAATGGGAGGAACCAGGGGTGTCTTTTTCCCCATCTCGGATTTTTAAGAAAATGTTTCCTGTCAAGGATTCCATTAAAGACCCTTGGTATACTGTACCCAAAGTTGAAGGTGCCATTTCCACTCTGGCTGAGAGAGCCACTATTCCTATTGAGGATAGCTGCTATTTTAAGGATCCGATGGACAAGAAGCTGGAGGCTTATTTGAAAAAGATTTATGTTCATCCAATGGCAACCTGTGGTGTGTATTGCCACCGTGACTAGTGCAGCATCTTATTGGTTCAACGCCTTGTCTGATTCTCTTCAAGTAGACACTTCCTTGGATGAAATTCAGGATATGATTAAAGCTTTTAAGTTAGATAATTCCTTTATTGCAGATGCCATTTTACAGGTTGTTAGACTAGGAGCTAAAACTTTTAGTTTCACTGTCTTAGCCCGCAGGACGTTATGGTTGAAATCCTGGTCTGCGTTTCCTCTTAAGTCAAGCTTCTGGTGATTCCTTACAAGGGCAAAACCTTGTTTGGACTCGGTTTGGCAGAAATTATCTCTGATATTATGAGTGGAAAAGGGTCTTTCTACCTCAAGATAAGAAGAATAGGCCTAAAGGACGTCAGAGTAATTTTTAATCCTTTCGTAAATTCAGAGGAAAGCCTTCCACTTCTTATTCCAAGCAGGAACAATCCAAGTCTTAATGAAACCCAATCAGTCTTGGAACAGGGGGAAAATATCAAAGAAACCCACAGTTGATTCCAAATCAGCATGAAGGGTTTGCCCCCAATCCGGGATTAGATCAGGTGAGGGGCAGACTTTCTCAGTTCTCTCTAGCCTGGATATGAGATGTCCCAGATCCCTGGACTGTGGACATAGTATCCCAGGGTTACAAATTGGAATTCAAGACTTTTCCTCCCAGAGGCAGATTCCTTCTCTCAAGATTATCTGCAGACCAGATAAAGGGAGAGGCTTTCTTTAAATGTATACAACATCTTTCCTCCCTGGGAGTGATAGTTCCAGTGCAGGAACAGGGTCTCGGGTTCTACTCCAACCTATTTGTGGTTCCCAACACAAATAGGGAACTTTCCGTCCCATTCTAGACTTGAAGTGTCTAAACAAGTTTCTCAAAGTTCCAACCTTCAAGATGGAGACTATACGCTCCATTCTTCCTTTAGTACAAGAGGGTCAATTCATGACAACCATACACCTAAAGGATGCATATCTTCATGTTCCTATTTACAGGGACCATCACAAATACCTGAGATTTGCCTTTCTGGACAAACATTTCCAGTTTGTGGCCCTTCCATTTGGTCTAGCCATGGCTCCCAGAATTTTTCAAAGGTTCTGGGGGCTCTTTTGGCAGTGATCCGTTCTCATAGAATTGCTGTGGCACCCTACCTGGATGACATATTGGTTCAGGCACCATCTTTTCAACAAGCAAATTTTCACACAGATATATTGTTGTCTTTTCTTCGTTCCCATGGATGGAATATGAATCTGGAAAAAAAGCTCCCTTTCACCTGCTACAAGAGTAGTGTTCTTAGGGACCATAAAAGATTCTCTATTGATGATAATTTTTCTACCAGAGGTCAGGAAAAACAAAATAATTTCCTCTTGCCTCTCTCTTCAGTCTACTGCTCATCCTTCAGTGGCTCAATGTATGGAGGTAATCGATCTGATGGTGGCTTCCATGGACATCATTCCTTTTGCTCTATTCCATTTGAGAGCTCTCCAGTTGTGCATGCTCAGACAATGGAATGGTGTAACATATGCCTGCCTGATATAACTGTCCCTTTAAGACTGTCTTCCCTGCTACTGACAATCATACTGTTTGGGGAGTATCTGCATTCAACTTACCTGCCAAATAATTAATCATTCATGCACCTGATTCCCTCAGCCTCTTTTTTTAAAATCATCTCAGGCCTAATGTGCATTGCATTAGCTTTGAAGTTTTGTTCCAGAGCAACAGAGGTCTGTGACTGTTCCAGTATGGATTTTACCAGCATAATTAAACTACAGCCTTTCCTTTTAAGCTAAGCAAAAAATCATCTAATCGCAAGTATTCCATATAGTTCCATTTTGTTTCCTGGACACTGCTACTTAACAAACTATAAACTTATTCTAAATTTTAAGTATGCATTTGGTTATAATCACTCTCTAATTGCCACAACAGCATCATACTCAGAAATTTATAACTATTCACTGCTACAAGTTGTCATAGCTGAAATATCCTCCTGCAAATATTATATATTAATATATTCAGAACTCTGCATCTATGTGTTCAGTTAAACAGCCTTCCTGTGATTCTACAATGTATGCACAAACAGTATTTAATGCCTTAAACTTGCAACTTGTCTATCACCTGTGCTCTGCTTATTACTGTTCTTCCTATCAACATCTTGGAGTTGAGGGTGATTTACAATGCTCTATTGGCTTGGCCTCAGTTGTCCTCAGTCCATTTTATCAGGTTCCAGTCAGACAACATAACCTCTGTGGCTTACATCAATCACCAGAGAGGAACTTGGAGTTCCTTAGCCATTAAGGAGGTTATTGGGATTCTTCAGTGGGCAGAGACTCACAATTGCTGTCTGCCATCCACATTCCAGGAGTAGACAACTGGGAAGCGGATTTTCTGAGCATACAGACTTTTCATTCCGCGGAGCTGGAATTCCATTAGGAGGTGTTTTCCAGCTTAGCCCTCAAATGGGGGGTGCCAGAGTTAGATCTGATGGCCCTTTCTTCATTCAAATATATTTTCTCTGAAGCTGACTGCTTGTAGATTGAGTCGGTCATTGAGACCATGATTCAGGCTCGCAAGCCTGTTACTAGAAATATTTACCATAAGATATGGCATAAATATCTTTATTGGTTTGAATCCAAGGGCTACTCTTGGAGTAGAATTAGAATTCCTAGAATTTTATCTTTTCTTCAGAAAGGCCTGGAGAAGGGATTGTCAGTCAGTACCCAGAAGGGTCAGATTTCTGCTTTATCAGTTTTACTACATAAACGTGTGGCAGATGTGCAATCTTTTTGTCAGGCCTTGGTCAAAATTAGGCCTGTCTTTAAGTCTTTTGCTCCTCCTTGGAGCCTTAACCTTGTTCTTAAAGTTTTACAGCTGGCTCCGTTTGAGCCGTTGCATTCCATAGACATTAAGTTGATATGTTGGAAGGTTTTGTTTCTTGTTTCTATCTCTTCTGCTCGAAGATTCTCGGAACTCTCAACTCTGCAGTGTGATTCCCTTATCTTATTTTTCATGCTGATAAGGTGGTTCTTCGTACTAAGTTAGGTTTCCTTCCTAAGGTAGTTTCTAATAGAAATATCAATGAAGAAATTGTTGTTCACTCTCTGGCCTCTATTTAACAAAGTCTGGCGGACCTGATCCGACAGTGCGGATGAGGTCCGCCAGACCTCGCTGAATGCGGAGAGTAATATGCTCTCTGTATTCAGCATTGCACCAGCAGCTCACAAGAGCTGCTGGTGCAACGCCGCCCCCTGCAGACTCGCCGCCAATCGGCCGCTAGCAGGGGGTGTCAATCAACCCGATCGTACTTGATCCGGTTGAATTCCGGCAATGTCTGTCGGACAGGGTTATGGAGCAGCGGTCTTTGTGACCGCTGCTTCATAACAGCTGTTTCTGGCAAGTCTGAAGACTCGCCAGAAACAGGGGCCCACAAGCTCACTACGGAGCTTGTTAAATGGGCGCCTCTGTGTCCTAATCCTCCTTCTTCCAAAGAACATTTGTTAAACAGTTTGGATGTTGTACGTGCTCTTAAATTATACTTACAGGCGACTAAGGATTTTTGCCAGTCCTCTGCCCTCTTTGTCTGTTTCCCTGGGAAACGTAAAGGTCAGAAAGCTACTGCTACTAGTCTTTCTTTTTGGTTCCAAAGTATAATTAGTTTGGCTTATGAGACTGCTGGACAGCAGCCTTCTGAGAGAATTACGGCTCATTCCACAAGAGCTGTTTCTTCTTCTTGGGCTTTCAAAAATAAAGCTTCTGTGGAAAAAATTTGCAAGGCTGCAACTTGGTCGTCTCTACATACTTTTTCCAAATTTTCCAAATTTTATACTTTTGCCTTAGCTGAGGCTTCTTTTGGGAGAAAGGTTCTTCAAACAGTGGTGCCTTCTGTTTAGGACTGCCTGTCTTGTCCCTCCCTATTTATCTGTGTCCTCTAGCTTGGGTATTGGTTCCCAACAGTAATTACTCAAGCCGTGGACTCACCATATCTTAGGAAAGAAAAACAAAATTTATGCTTACCTGATAAATTTATTTATTTCTGGATATAGTGAGTCCACGGCCCCACCCTATTTTAAGACAGTTCTTTTGACTATAACCTCAGGCACCTCTACACCTTGTGTTACTTCTTTTTCTCTATTTCCCTTCTGTCGATTGACTGGGGGTTATTGGTAAGGGAGTGATACTTAGCAGTGTAACTATGGGGCATTTTGCCTCCTCCTGCTGGCCAGGAGTGATATTCCCAACAGTAATTACTCAAGCCGTGGACTCATCATATCCGGAAAGAAAGAAATTTATCAGGTAAGCATAAAAAATGTTTACTCATCACATAAATCCTAATTTAATATAAAAAAAAAAACTGTTTTAAATTTAAAAAAAATTTTTTTCATTTTTTAAAAAAAATTATTGATTTTTATCCACCCTGACAACTAAACAATTAGATGTATATAAGGTGTGATAAAACTATGATGTGAGATGAATAATATGTTATACACTGTTAGTAACACTAATGCCATGTAGTGCCCAAGACACATGCACGCTAGTGATGTCGCAAATTGTTTGCAATGTTCGATCCGCCCCCTATTCGTCATCATTGAGTAAACTTTGACCCTTTACCTCACAGTCAGCAGACACATTACAGCCAATCAGCGGCAGACACTCCCTCCCAGACCCTCCCACCTCCTGGACAGCATCCATTTTAGATTCATTTGGGAGCTGCATTCTTAGTGAGAGGAGGGACAGTGTAGCTGCTGCTGATTTAATAGGGAAATCGATAGCTAGGCTAGTGTATTCAGTGTCCACTACAGTCCTGAAGGACTCATCTGATCTCTGCTGTAAGGACAGCACCCCAAAAAGCCCTTTTTAGGGCTAGAACATCAGTCTGCTTTTTTTTTTTCCTGTGTAATCTAATTGCAGTTGCCTGCCTGCCAGCATGTGTGTCAGGCTCACAGTGTATACTGTGCCCACTTGCCCAGTGCCACCACTCATATCTGGTGTAACAGTAGTGTACATTTAAAAAACAACACTTTTTTGACTGTGAAATAATAGCAGACAGCTGCCAGTACCCAAGATGGCCGCCAATAAGGCAGATGGGGAGGGTTAGAGAGCTGTTTTGGGGGGGGGGGGGGATCAGGGAGGTTGGGGGCTAAGGAGGGATGCTACACCACAGCATATGTAAATATGCTAAAAAAAATTAAAAACCTTTTATTTTAGTACTGGCAGACTTTCTGCCAGTACTTAAGATGGCGGGGACAATTGTGGGGTGGGGGAGGGAAGGCAGCTGTTTGGGAGGGATCAGGGGGTCTGATGTGTCAGGTGGGAGGCTAATCTCTACACTAAAGCTAAAATTAACCCTGCAAGCTCCCTACAAACTACCTAATTAACCCCTTAACTGCTAACCATAAAACACGTGTGATGCGCAGCAGCATTTAGCGGCCTTCTAATTACCAGAAAGCAACGCCAAAGTCATATATGTCTGCTATTTCTGAACAAAGGGGATCCCAGAGAAGCATTTACAACCATTTGTGCCATTATTGCACAAGCTGTTTGTAAATGATTTCAGTGAGAAACCTAAAATTGTGAAAAATTTAAAGTTTTTTTTTAATTTGATCGCATTTGGCGGTGAAATGGTGGCATGAAATATACCAAAATGGGCCTAGATCAATACTTTGGGTTGTCTACTACACTACACGTAAGCTAAAATTAACTCTACAAGCTCCCTATATGCTCCCTAATTAACCCCTTCACTGCTGGGCATAAAACACGTGTGGTGCGCAGTGGCATTTAGCAGCCTTCTAATTACCAAAAAGCAACGCCAAAGCCATATAAGTCTGCTATTTCTGAACAAAGGGGATCCCAGAGAAGCATTTACAACCATTTATGCCATAATTGCATAAGTTGTTTGTAAATAATTTCTGTGAGAAACCTAAAGTTTGTGAAAATTTTATCGCATTTGGCGGTGAAATGGTGGCATGAAATATAACAAAATGGGCCTAGATCAATACTTTGGGATGTCTTCTAAAAAAAAATATATATACATGTCAAGGGATATTCAGGTATTCCTGACAGATATCAGGGTTCCAATGTAACTAGCGCTCATTTTGAAAAAAAGTGGTTTTGAAATAGCAAAGTGCTTCTTGTATTTATTTCCCTATAACTTGCAAAAAAAGCAAAGAACATGTTAACATTGGGTATTTCTAAACTCAGGACAAAATGTAGAAACTATTTAGCATGGTTGTTTTTTGGTGGTTGTAGATGTGTAACAGATTTTTCAGGGCCTGCCAGGGCACAGTGTCACACCAGTGCAACTCATATCTGGTGTAACAGTAGTGTACATTAAAAAAAAAATACAATTTTGACTGTAATAGATTGAATAGCAGTTAGCTGTCTGCAAGCGTGTGTGTCAGGCCTACAGCGTCTACTCTGCCAACTTCTGCCAGTGCACAGTGCCACTCATATCTGTTGTCACAGTAGCTTGCACCCATAGTACCACTAATCGAAAAAAAAAATGACAGGCAGAGGCAGGCCACCCCGCAGGGGCCGTCGTGGTCGTGGTGCTGTGATTCCCTTTGGCCCTAGAATAATGCCCAGTGTTCAGAGGCCACGTACCCTTAACTCGAAAAGTTCTGAGGACATAGTTGACTGGCTAACACAGGACACCCAAAATTCTACAGCTTCCGCTCAGAACCTTGACGCACCATCCTCCTCCAGCTTAGCTTCGGGCACCTCTCAAGTTACCACTCGCCCGCCTGCCGCCACCACCAACACTAGCACCACAGCCGCTTCACTTGATCTGTCAGAGGAGTTATTTACACATCAGTTGGAAGAAATGAGTGATGTGCAACCATTATTGCCAGAGGATGTAGATAACAGGGATATGTATCAGTCAGGCAGCATTACACACATGGACGTATGGTTTGATGATGATGATGTTGTACCCGCTGCAGGAGTTTGGTCTGTCACTGTGAAGCGGGCATAACCCTTACACTACCTGATCGATACAACATCATACCTGATGTTTTAAAGCACGTTATTCCAAACAATTTAGGAATGTTAGGTGATTTATGCCCTTTATGGATTAAAACCAGACTCTGCATTAACTATGTAATTTTCCATGGGAGTTTTGCCATGGATCCCCCTCCGGCACACCACAGTCCAGGTGTTAGTCCCCTTGAAACAACTTTTCCATCACTATTGTGGCCAGAAAGAGTCCCTGTGGGTTTTAAAATTCGCCTGCCCATTGAAGTCTATGGTGGTTTGCCAGTTCACGAACTTTTGCAGAAGTTTGCGTTCGACGTTCGCGAACCAAAAATGTTATGTTCGCGACATCACTAATTACGCTGTTGAGCATATTTAGATATGCATTTCAACACAAAACTTCAAGAGCAAAATCAATTTGATAGCAAAAATAAACTGCAATTTGCATTATCGTGTCTGCACCACAACAGCTTCCCATGCTGAATACTCATCCTGATAATTGTAGCTCAATGTGTCTGCTAAACTTCCAATTAAATTGCTAATTATTTCATGCACTAAAGATGTGTGGAATCCCTCTGGATGCCAATTCTAAATCTGTCTTTTTATCTTGAGTGATATAAATGAACTTGTATCAATACCATTTTAATATTTAATTATTTTTGTCATAGTAAACTTTTTTAGTTTAGTGAAGGAAGAAAAACTTTCTGCTTAGACTATAAATTCTCAATCACGATTACATTTCTGGTATCATTGCTTCAATACAAAAGAAAAGAATCACTTTGTCAGCAGTAATAACTCATGTTTAAGTTACACTGCATAAGGTTTATGCCAATAAATTGTAGAGCTTGGCAAAATGCGTTGTTATTGATGGTCAGCTGTAAGGAAATGATGTGGTAAGTCATCACTTCTATTGTGAGCATCACACATTATTAAACAATGCTGGTTTAACCCTCGGGCTGCTGGAAGAAATAACAAATAGAAGTGAAGCTGTCCATAGAAGCTCCAGATAAAATACAGAAGTTTACATTAAAGGGACAGTGTACTGTACAATTGGTTTCCCCTTAAAGGTTTTTCAACAACTTGCTATACGAGCAGCAATGTATGAAATGTATGGGAAATTGCTCCTTTGTTTTGCATATGAAATAGCAGGTTTTGTTCTTTGGAACCACAACTCGTTAGAATGGGCTGAAATTGCAGGGAAATCAGACTTTTTTATTGTATCACTTTCTGTACAAAGAAGTACTTCCTTTTCTTTCATGTAATTGGCAAGAGTCCATGAGCTAGTGACGTATGGGATATACAATCCTACCAGGAGGGGCAAAGTTTCCCAAACCTCAAAATGCCTATAAATACACCCCTCACCACACCCACAATTACGTTTTTACAAACTTTGGCCTAGATTTATAGTTTTGTCGGTAACGACCCGCATAGCTAACGCTGGCTTTTTTCTGGCCACACCTTTTAAATAACTCTGGTATTGAGAGTTCACAGAATGGCTGCGTTAGGCTCCAAAAAGGGAGCGTACAGGCATATTTAACGCCACTGCAACTCTCGATACCAGAGTTGCTTACGGACGCGGCCAGCCTCAAAAACGTGCTCGTGCACGATTCCCCCATAGAAAACAATGGGGCTGTTTGAGCTGGAAAAAAAACTAACACCTGCAAAAAAGCTGCGTTCAGCTCCTAACGTAGCCCCATTGTTGTCTATGGGGAAACACTTCCTACGTCTGCACCTAACACCCTAACATGTACCCCGAGTCTAAACACCCCTAACCTTACACTTATTAACCCCTATTCTGCCGCCCCCGCTATCGCTGACCCCTGCATATTATTTTTAACCCCTAATCTGCCGCTCCGTAAACCGCCGCTACTTACATTATCCCTATGTACCCCTAATCTGCTGCCTCTAACACCGCCGACCCCTATATTATATTTATTAACCCCTAATCTGCCCCCCACAACATCGCCTCCACCTGCCTACACTTATTAACCCCTAATCTGCCGAGCGGACCGCACCGCTATTATAATAAAGTTATTAACCCCTAATCCGCCTCACTAACCCTATAATAAATAGTATTAACCCCTAATCTGCCCTCCCTAACATCGCCGACACCTAACTCCAAACATTAACCCCTAATCTGCCAACTGGAGCTCACCGCTATTCTAATAAATGTATTAACCCCTAAAGCTAAGTCTAACCCTAACACTAACACCCCCCTAAGTTAAATATAATTTAAATCTAACGAAATAAATTAACTCTTATTAAATAAATTATTCCTATTTAAAGCTAAATACTTACCTGTAAAATAAATCCTAATATAGCTACAATATAAATTATATTTATATTATAGCTATTTTAGGATTTATATTTATTTTACAGGTAACTTTGTATTTATTTTAACCAGGTACAATAGCTAAAATAGTTAAAATAATTACAAAATGACCTGTAAAATAAATCCTAACCTAAGTTACAATTAAACCTAACACTACAATATCAATAAATTAATTAAATAAAATACCTACAATTACCTACAATTAAACCTAACACTACACTATCAATAAATTAATTAAATACAATATCTACAAATAAATACAATGAAATAAACTAACTAAAGTACAAAAAATAAAAAAGAACTAAGTTACAAAAAATAAAAAAATATTTACAAACATCAGAAAAATATTACAACAATTTTAAACTGATTACACCTACTCTAAGCCCCCTAATAAAATAACAAAGACCCCCAAAATAAAAAAATGCCCTACCCTATTCTAAATTACTAAAGTTCAAAGCTCTTTTACCTTACCAGCCCTGAACAGGGCCCTTTGCGGGGCATGCCCCAAAGAATTCAGCTCTTTTGCCTGAAAAAAAACACATACAATACCTCCCCCCCCAACATTACAATCCACCACCCACATACCCCTAATCTAACCCAAACCCCCCTTAAATAAACCTAACACTAAGCCCCTGAAGATCTTCCTACCTTATCTTCACCATACCAGGTTCACCGATCGATCCAGAAGAGCTCCTCCGATGTCCTGATCCAAGCCCAAGCGGGGGGCTGAAGATGTCCATGATCCGGCTGAAGTCATCATCCAAGCGGGAGCTGAAGAGGTCCATGATCCGGCTGAAGTCATCATCCAAGCTGGAGCTGAAGAGGTCCATGATCCGGCTGAAGTCTTCTATCAACGGCATCTTCAATCTTCTTTCTTCCGGATCCATCTTGCAGACCTCCGACGCAGAACATCCTGCTGGCCCGACGGACTACCGACGAATGAAGGCTCCTTTAAGGGACGTCATCCAAGATGGCGTCATAGAGGTAGGAAAATTCTGATTGGCTGATGGAATCAGCCAATCAGAATCAAGTTCAATCCGATTGGCTGATCCGATCAGCCAATCAGATTGAGCTCGCATTCTATTGGCTGTTCCGATCAGCCAATAGAATGCAAGCTCAATCTGATTGGCTGATCGGATCGGCCAATCGGATTGAACTTGATTCTGATTGGCTGATATTATTTTTCTAATGTTTGTAAATATTTTTTTATTTTTTGTAACTTAGTTCTTTTTTATTTTTTGTACTTTAGTTAGTTTATTTCATCGTATTTATTTGTAGATATTGTATTTAATTAAATTATTGATATTGTAGTGTTAGGTTTAATTGTAGGTAATTGTAGGTATTTTATTTAATTAATTTATTGATAGTGTAGTGTTAGGTTTAATTGTAACTTAGGTTAGGATTTATTTTACAGGTAATTTTGTAATTATTTTAACTATTTTAGCTATTGTACCTGGTTAAAATAAATACAAAGTTACCTGTAAAATAAATATAAATCCTAAAATAGCTATTATATTTACCTTAGGGGGGTGTTAGTGTTAGGGTTAGACTTAGCTTTAGGGGTTAATACATTTATTAGAATAGCGGTGAGCTCCAGTCGGCAGATTAGGGGTTAATGTTTGAAGTTAGGTGTTGGCGATGTTAGGGAGGGCAGATTAGGGGTTAATACTATTTATTATAGGGTTAGTGAGGCGGATTAGGGGTTAATAACTTTATTATAATAGCGGTGCGGTCCGCTCGGCAGATTAGGGGTTAATAAGTGTAGGCAGGTGGAGGCGACGTTGTGGGGGGCAGATTAGGGGTTAATAAATATAATATAGGGGTTAGCGGTGTTAGGGGCAGCAGATTAGGGGTACATAAGGATAACGTAAGTAGCGGCGCTTTGCAGTCGGCAGATTAGGGGTTAATTATTGTAGGTAGCTTGCGGCGACGTTGTGGGGGGCAGGTTAGGGGTTAATAAATATAATACAGGGGTCGGCGGTGTTAGGGGCAGCAGAAGGATAACGTAGGTGGCGGTTGGCAGATTAGGGGTTAAAAAATTTTAATTGAGTGGCGGCGATGTGGGGGGACCTCGGTTTAGGGGTACATAGGTAGTTTATGGGTGTTAGTGTACTTTAGAGCACAGTAGTTAAGAGCTTTATGAACCGGCGTTAGCCCAGAAAGCTCTTAACTACTGACTTTTTTCTGCGGCTGGAGTTTTGTCGTTAGATTTCTAACGCTCACTTCAGACACGACTCTAAATACCGGAGTTAGAAAGATCCCATTGAAAAGATAGGATACGCAATTTACGTAAGGGGATCTGCGGTATGGAAAAGTCGCGGCTGAAAAGTGAGCGTTAGACCCTTTCCTGACTGACTCCAAATACCGGCGGTAGCCTAAAACCAGCGTTAGGAGCCTCTAAAGCTGGTTTTCACGGCTACCGCCAAACTCCAAATCTAGCCGTTTGCCTCCTATGGAGGTGGTGAAGTAAGTTTGTGCTAAGATTTCTACGTTGACATGCGCTTCTCAGCATTTTGAAGCCCGATTCCTCTCAGAGTACAGCGAATGTCAGAGGGACGTGAAGGGGGTATCACCTATTGAATGCAATGGTTTTCCTCACGGGACATCTATTTCATAGGTTCTCTGTTATCGGTTGTAGAGATTCATCTCCTACCTCCCTTTTCGATATACTCTCATATACCATTACCTCTACTGATAACTGTTTCAGTACTGGTTTGGCTATCTGCTATATGTGGATGGGTGTCTTTCGGTAAATATGTTTTTATTACTTAAGACACCTTAGCTATGGTTTGGCACTTTATGCATTAATATAAAGTTCTAAATATATGTATTGCACTTATATTTGCCATGAGTCAGGTTCATGCATTTCTTTGTTGCAGACTGTCAGTTTCATATTTGGGAAAAATAAAACATATTAAGAAATATTTTTCTTACCTGGGGTTTAAATTGACTACATTTTTCTTGCAAATTGCGGGCAGGATTAGGCCCGCGGGTGCGCCAAATGCTAGACTTTATTGTGTCATTCTTGGCGTGAGAATTTGGCGCGAAAGTACGTCCGTTGATGCAAGTTCGTCATTTCCAGCATCATAGTTAACGCCGAGTTCCTTACACAAGGTGGCGTCATTAGTGACGCGAGTGTCCAGATGTTGTTGGCGCCAACAAAATTTCAGTTACGTCGTGCTTCATACTTGGCGCCAAATTTTTTTCATTATTTTATCACCCCATTGCTATTTGCCTCTTGCCTTTTTCCTATGTCAGAGGGCTCTGCTATTTGCATTTTGTTCCCATTCCTGAAACTGTCATATAAGGAAATTGATAATTTTGCTTTATATGTTGTTTTTTCTTTTACATTTTGCAAGATGTCTCAATCTGATCCTGTCTCAGAAGTATCTGTTGGAACTTTGCTGCCTGATATCGGTTCTACCAAAGCTAAGTGCATTTGTTGTAAACTTGTGGAGATTATATCTGCGAATGTCATTTGTAATAGTTGTCATGATAAACTTTTACATGCAGATAATGTGTCCATCAGTAACAGTACATTGCTGGTTGCAGTTCTTTCAACTTCTAATGTACATGATATACCTATGAATTTTAAAGAATTTGTTACTGATTCTATTCAGAAGGCTCTGTCTGCTTTTCCACCTTCTAATAAACGTAAAAGGTCTTTTAAAACTTCTCATAAGGATCCTTCCTCAGATATTGACACTGACAAATCTACTTATTTAGTTAAAATGAAGTATATTCGTTCTTTGTTAAAAGAAGTGTTAATTACTTTGGATATTGAGGAAACTAGTCCTCTTGACATTAAAACTAGTAAACGTTTAAATTCTGTTTTTAAACCTCCTGTGGTTACTACGGAGGTTTTTCCTATTCCTGATGCTATTTCTGATATGATTTCTAAGGAATGGAATAAGCCGGGTACTTCTTTTATTCCTTCTTCAAGGTTTAAAAAATTGTATCCTTTACCAGCAATTTCAATAGAGTTTTGGGAAAAGATCCCCAAAGTTGATGGGGCTATTTCTACTCTTGATAAAAAAATACCACTATGCCTATGGAAGATAGTACTTCTTTTAAAGATCCTTTAGATAGGAAACTTGAATCTTATCTAAGGAAAGCTTATTTAAATTCAGGTCATCTTCTCAGGCCTGCAATTTCTTTGGCTGTTGTTGCAGCTGCATCAACTTTTTGGTTGGAGAATTTAGCACAACAAGAATTGGATTCTGACTTATCATTTTATTTGTGATGCCATTTTTGATATTATCAAAATTGATGTTAGATCCATGTCTTTAGCTATTTTAGCTAGAAGAGCTTTGTGGCTTAAATCTTGGAATGCTGATATGACATCTAAGTCTAGATTGCTATCTCTTTCTTTCCAAGGTAATAATTTATTTGGTTCTCAGTTGGATTGTATTATTTCAACTGTTACTGGGGGGAAGGGAGTTTTTTTTGCCTCAGGATAAAAGACCTAAGGGTAAATCTAAGGCTTCTAACCATTTTCGTTCGTTTCGTCAAAATAAGGAACAAAAACCTAATCCTTCCCCCAAGGAATCTGTTTCCAATTGGAAGCCTTCCTCAAATTGGAATAAATCCAAGCCATTTAAGAAACCAAAGTCAGCCCCTAAGTCCGCATGAAGGTGCAGCCCTCATTCCAGCTCAGCTGGTAGGGGGGCAGATTAAGGTTTTTCAAGGATGTTTGGATAAATTCTGTCCAAAATCAATGGATTCAGAGCATTGTCTCTCAGGGGTATTGAATAGGATTCAGAGTAAGACCTCCTGTGAGAAGATTTTTTCTCTCACGCATCCCAGCAAATCCAGTAAAAGCTCAGGGTTCCTGAAGTGTGTTTCAGACCTTGAGTTTTCAGGGGTAATCATGCCAGTTCCTTTTCAGGAACAGGGTCTGGGGTTTTATTCAAATCTATTCATTGTCCAAAGAAGGAAAATTCATTCAGAATTTTGAATCGTTATGTAAGAGTACCAAATTTCAAGATGGTTACTATAAGGACTATTCTGCCTTTTGTTCAGCAAGGACATTATATGTCCACAATAGAATTGCAGGATGCATACCGTCATATTCCGATTCATCCAGATCATTATCAGTTCCTGAGATTCTCTTTTCTAGACAAGCATTACCAATTTGTTGCTCTTCCATTTGGCCTAGCAACAGCTCCAAGAATCTTTTCAAATGTTATGTGGAGAGAGTGGTGTGTGTACACAACAAAACACCATGCCCTTAGGGGGCGCTTCCTCAGTATCAACTTTGTATTAGATAGTAGAAAAAATATATCTGATATATAGGGTCATAGAATGGGGTAGACTATCAGCCTTAGCAGAGGTGGATGACAGCAGATATAGAACTTAATTAACAATAAGAATATAAAATAATATTATAAAAGCTTATATATAATATAAAAAACAATATTGATAACATACAATAATATTGTCAGTGTGGGCAATTAACAAAAAAATAATAAAAAAGACATAAAATCAAAAAGAAAACAAAAAATCAAAAAATAACTATGATAGTCCTTAAAACCAAAATGTTGATGATCCAGACGTTAAGGCTGCACTCTGTCAAAGGATGGCTATCCTGGTAGTAGGAATCTAAAAAAGAATAAAAAACAGAGGCGCCAACATGGGCTAATATCGCCCATACAATAGATAATAACAGCACAAGGAAATGTGAATACTCACAAACAAAAAGCACCCAATTGGTGCTAATGGAGCGGGCTGAAACTTCACAGTGGTCCAGCACACTGAATCCTTGGCACAGAGACAGTCATCTATCCTCTGGAAGTCCAATGTTCAAGTGCCTATAAGTGTGTGAGAAGACAAACCAACATAATCCAGTATCATTAGGACAAGGAGAAAATAGCCCCAATTGAAAGCACTTACTAGATGGTAAGCACCTGCAGGTACATAATCAGCAAACTGGAACCAAATCATCGCCCAGTAGACTATATTAGGATAATCCTATCTGATAGCCTGATGAAACAGCCCTGAGTAGGCTGAGAAACGTGTCGCTGTGTTAATAAAGACTTTTAATTTTTTATATACACTTGCTCTTGTGGTTTTTATCACCTCCTGTGATAATTTTCTACTCTTCCTGATCTTTGCTGAGGATTATCCTAATATAGTCTACTGGGCGACGATTTGGTTCCAGTTTGCTGATTATGCACCTGCAGGTGCTTACCATCTAGTAAGTGCTTTCAATTGGAGCTATTTTCTCCTTGTCCTGATGATACTGGACTTTGTTGGTTTGTCTTCTCACACACTTATAGGCACTTGAACATTGGACTTCCAGAGGATACATGACTGTCTCTGTGCCAAGGATTCAGTGTGCTGGACCACTGTGAAGTTTCAGCCCGCTCCATTAGCTCCAATTGGGTGCTTTTTGTTTGTGAGTATTCACATTTCCTTGTGCTGTTATTATCTATTGTATGGGCGATATTAGGCCATGTTGGCGCCTCTGTTTTTTATTCTTTTTTATCTTTTCAAAGGTTCTCGGTGCCCTGCTCTCTGTAACCAGAGAGCAGGGTATTGCGGTGTTTCCTTATTTGGACGATATCTTGATACTAGGTCAATCTTTGCGTTCTGCAGAATCTCACATGAATCAACTAGTGTTGTTTCTTCGAAAACATGGTTGGATGATCAATTTACCAAAAAGTTTCTTGATTCCTCAGACAAGGGTCACCTTTTTAGGCTTCCAGATAGATTCAGTGTCCATGGCTCTGTCTCTAACAGACACGAGACGTTTAAAATTGGTTGCAGCCTGTCGGCACCTTCAGTCTCAGTCATTCCCTTCAATGGCTATGTGCATGGAAGTTTTAGGTCTCATGACTGCAGCATCGGACCCGATTCCCTTTGCTCGTTTTCACATGAGACCTCTCCATTGCTGAATCAATGGTGCAGGGATTATACAAAGATATCACAATTAATATCCTTAAATCCCAATGTTCGACACTCTATGACGTGGTGGTTAAATCACCAGCGTTTAGTTCAAGGGGCTTCTTTTGTTCGGCCAACCTGGACTGTGATCACAACAGATGCAAGTCTTTCAGGTTGTGGAGCTGTTTGGGGATCTCTGACAGCACAAGGGGTTTGGAAATCTCAAGAGGCGAGATTTACCAATCAATATTTTAGAACTCCATGCAATTCTCAGAGCTTTTCAGTTTTGGCCTCTGTTGAAGTGAGAACCGTTCATTTGTTTTCAGACAGACAATATCACAACAGTGGCATATGTCAATCATCAGGGTGGGACTCACAGTCCCCAAGCTATGAAAGAAGTATCTTGGATACTTGCTTGGGCGGAATCCAGCTCCTGTCTAATTTCTGTGGTGCATATCCCAGGTGTAGACAATTGGGAGGCGGATTATCTCAGCCATCAGACTTTACATCCGGGGGAGTGGTCCCTCCATCCAGATGTGTTTTCTCAGATTGTTCAGATGTGGGATCTTCCAGAGATAGATCTGATGGCCTCTCATCTAAACAAGAAATTTCCCAGATACCTGTCCAGGTCCAGGGCGGAAGCAGTGGATGCGTTGACACTTCCTTGGTGTTATCAACCTGCTTATATTTTCCCGCCTCTAGTTCTTCTTCCAAGAGTGATCTCCAAAATCATCATGGAACAATCGTTAGTGTTGCTGGTGGGTCCAGTATGGCCTCACAGGTTTTGGTATGTGGATCTTGTTCGGATGTGCAGTTGCTAACCTTGGCCACTTCTGTTTGTCGCGATCACTCAGCTGATCGCTCTTCCGACTTACTCTTCTGCGCTTTTGCGCTATGCTTCGTTGCCTAGCAACTCTGTTGAAGCCGTCCCTCTCTGCTGACGTCAGAATGGCTTCTTATTCCGGCGTCTTCTCTCCTCCGGTGCCTGTTTGTTTTGCTCCGTGGCTAAGTGAGTACTATTTTGAAATCTTGTTATCTGAACCTTTGCTTGTTTAACCTCGACCCTGGTTAACCCCTATCTGCCTGATATTACATTGCTGGACTCTGTTTACCTGACTATTCTGTTGAATAACCCTTACCTGCCTGATTACTCGTTGCTGGACATTGCTTGCTTAATTACTCTATTGGTTAACCCCTACCTGCCTGATTACACGTTGCTGGACATTGCTTGCTTGATTACTCTATTGGTTAACCCTTACCTGCCTGATTACTCGTTGCTGGACATTGCTTGCTTAATTACTCTTTTGGTTAACCCCTACCTGCCTGAATACACGTTGCTGGACATTGCTGGCTTGACTACTCTTTTGGTTAACCCCTATCTGCCTGAATACACGTTGCTGGACATTGCTGGCTTGACTACTCTTTTGGTTAACCCCTATCTGCCTGATTACATGTTGCTGGACATTGCTGGCTTGACTACTATTTTGTTTAACCCCTATCTGCCTGATTACACGTTGCTGGATATTGCTTGCTTGATTACTCTTTTGGTTAATCCCTATCTTCACGAAGTCTCTTCGCCTGACCCTGCTGTGCCAACTTCCACTCTATTTCAGTGAGTACTTGTTATACTGTAGCTGTCGTAGGGTCAGGTCCTGGTATACACTCACAGTGCTAGGGTGTAATTAACCTCATTCTAGCATTTGGGTCTAACTCGGGACTTTACCTATCCTGACATTACAAACAGGCCAAATAATGGACCCTGATGAGTTATCCAGAGCTGTGGCTCTACAGGGACAGCTTCTTGGAACCCACTCTGCACACCTGCAATCCCTGGATTCTAAATTGGATCAAATTACTACTCTTTTGCATAATCTCTCTCCTCCTTCGCAAGCCTCAGCAACCCCTGTTGTACCTGCGGCCAGTCCTAACCCTGCATATAATCCGCCACAACCTGCAGGACAGTTAATTCCCAGAATTCCACTACCTGATAAATATGACGGCAATCCTGAAGACTGTCGAGGATTCCTTAATCAATACCGTCTTCACTTCAGAAATAATCCTCTAATGTTTGTTTCCTCCTCTTCCAAGATCACCTTTTTGATTTCTCTTATGAAAGCCTTGGCTTGGGTTTCTCCTCTGTTGGAAAAGGATGATCCTTTGCTCAATGATATTGATACTTTGTATCCATTTTTTCTTCCGTGTTTGATAAACCTGGAAGGTCTGTGGCAGCCGAAGCTGGACTATTAGATTTAAGACAGGGTTCTCTTTCTGTAGCACAATACGCTATAGAATTTCGGACTTTAGCTGCTGAAACTATGTGGAATCATGGGGCCCTGCGTGCAGCTTTCCGCAAAGGTCTTTGTGATCATTTAAAAGATGAACTGGTCTATAGGGATCTTCCTGATTCTCTAGAAGAACTTATCAATTTATGTATCAAATTAGATGCTCGCTATTCTGAGCGTCTTCATGAACGAGACCGTAACAGAAGATCCTTAATCAAGCCTACTTTCCGTCCTATGACCCGTTCACCTAATCTTCCTGGTCCTAGTTCTTCTGTTTCTGAGTCAATAGAACCCATGGAGGTTGGAGCCATTAAGTTATCTGAAGCTGAACGCCTCAGAAGGCGTAATCTTGGACTATGTCTTTACTGTGGTATTAAGGGACATTTGTTGAAGGATTGTCCAACTCATCCAGTAAAAGCCAGGGCTTAACTCCTGAAAGAGGGACTGAGTTAAGCCAAACACATTTGTCTACCCTCAATCCTAAGCTTTTTGTTCCAGTCACTTTTCATTATGGCAACACAAAGTTCCAGGCTCAAGCACTTATCGATTCCGGAGCTACAGGAATGTTTATGGATTCTGATTTTGTCAATTCTCTCCGGATTCCTTTACTTTCCAAAAGCCAAGTTATTAAAGTCACTACTGTCAGTGGTCAACCCTTAGGTTCTGGAATCATTCAATATTCTACGATACCACTTCTTATGTCTGTAGGAGTACTCCACTCAGAAACCATCAGTTTTGACATCATCTCCTCTCCTCAGTTTCCTTTGATTTTGGGACTTCCTTGGTTACAACTTCATGATCCGGTTTTCTCCTGGTCTAAGGGGGAACTTGTTGCTTGGGGAACTTCTTGTTTCAAACACTGTCTTCAAAATACTAATTAACCTTCAAGTAATGTTGTGGCAGTTTTGGACATTCCTGATTCTTTACCAGTACAATATCATTCTTTTTGTGATGTCTTTTCTAAAAAATATGCTGAAATACTACCTCCACATCGGACTTTTGATTGTCCCATTGATCTGTTACCTGGAGCACCTCTCCCTAGAGGCAAAACGTACCCTCTTTCTCGTCAAGAAAATGTTTCTCTCGAGGAATACATCAAGGATAATTTGGCCTGAGGTTTTATTCGTCCTTCATCCTCTCCTGTAGGAGCAGGTTTTTTCTTTGTTGAAAAGAAAGATGGTGGTCTTCGACCGTGCATCGACTACCATGCTCTTAATCAGATTACAATCAAGAATTGCTATCCCCTTCCTCTTATTCCTGAATTGTTCGATCGTCTCCAAGGTGCTTCCATTTTTACCAAATTGGATCTTCGTGGGGCATACAATTTAGTCAGAATTCGTAAAGGGGATGAGTGGAAGACTGCCTTCAACACTAGATTTGGACACTATGAATATTTAGTTATGCCTTTTGGGTTATGCAATGCCCCTGCTGTTTTTCAACATTTTGTTAATGAAATCTTCAGAGACTACCTTAATCAGTTTGTCATTATCTATCTTGATGATATTCTGATATATTCTCGGACGTCGCAGGATCGTCTTCACCATGTCAAGCTGGTACTCCAGAGATTACGTGAGAATTCTCTCTTTGCCAAACTTGAAAAGTGCTCTTTTCATCAAGATTCTATTCACTTTTTGGGTTACATCATTTCACAGTCTGGATTTGAGATGGATTCCGATAAACTGTTGGCTATTAAAGAATCGCCTAGACCAACTTCCTTAAGATCTCTTCAGAGATTTCTTGGCTTTGCCAATTACTATCGTAAATTCATAAAGGACTTTGCTAACATCACTGCTCCTCTTACTGCTCTTACTAAGAAGGGTCAGGATTGCAAACTTTGATCTGATAAAGCCTTACAGGCCTTTGAATCTTTGAAATCAGCATTTACTTCAGCTCCTATTCTTTGTCATCCAGTACCTGATCATCAATTCATCCTTGAAGTGGATGCTTCTTTAATAGCTGCATGAGCTGTGTTATCTCAATGAAATCCAGTCACTAGTAAAATCCTTCCAGTGGGGTTCTTCTCCAAAAAATGTAATCCTGCAGAACAGAATTATGATGTTGGCAACAAAGAATTGCTAGCCATAAAGATGGCTTTGGAAGAATGGAGACATTTGCTTGAAGGCACGGTTCAACCGTTTCTTATTCTAACAATCTTCTGTATCTCCATACTGCTAAACGCCTCAACTCACGTCAAGCCCGATGGGCTTTGTTCTTTTCCAGATTTAGTTTTGTTCTTTCTTATATTCCTGGTTCTAAGAACTCCAAGGCGGATGCTTTGTCCAGACAATTTCAGGCTTCTGATTCAGCGTTATTGGATTCTGAACCCATTCTCCGTCCAGCTAGAGTTCTAGCTCAGTTGTCTACTTTTCCTTTCCAAGCCTTACAGTCTGCTCAAGCCACAATTCCTTCCTCCTATAAATTACCTCCTGGAATCCCGTATGTACCTCCTGAATACCGTCTCAAACTTCTTCGTTGGGCACATGATAATATTTTGGCAGGACATCCTGGAGTGCGTAATACGTTATGGAGTCTCAAACAACATGTCTGGTGGCCTTCTATGATCAAAGATGTCAAGGATTATGTTGCTGCCTGTAATTCCTGTGCCTTAAATAAGCAGTCTTCTTGTTTACCTTTTGGACTCTTACAACCTCTTCCAGTACCATATTACCCCTGGTCTCATATTTCCATGGACTTTATTACTGATCTTCCTAATTCTGCTGGAAACAAGACCATATGGGTAGTGGTTGACAGGTTTTCCAAAGCAGCCCATTTTGTTCCTTTACCTGGATTGCCGTCTGCCCAGAAACTCGCTGAACATTTTATACTCCATATCACCAGATTACATGGATTTCCTTTGGACATTGTTTCCGATCGTGGAGTTCAATTTGTAAACCAATCTCTTGAATCCTATCTCAGACACTATGTTAATCATCAGCACTCCAATTGGTCTCAACTTCTTCCTTTAGCAGAACTTGCCTACAATTCCCACTTCAATTCTTCCTTACAGACTTCTCCTTTCAAGGCGGCCTATGGATTCGAACCTAGAACTTTTCCTATGTCTTCTAGTACTTCTGGAGTTCCTGGAGCTGATCGTACTGTGAAGAATCTCTGTAAACACTGGAAGAAGATACGGGAAATCCTTCTCCTCTCTTCTCAAAAGTATAAACGGTTTGCTGACCGCAAACGCCGTAAGGCACCTTCTTTCCGCACTGGAGACAAAGTTTGGATATCTACCAGATTTATTCGTCTCAAGCAACCTTGCACTAAATTGGGTCCTAAATACATTGGACCATTTAGGATTGTTTCCAAGGTCTGTTCTTCTGCTTATCGGGTGGCTTTACCAAACAACCTGAAGATTCATCCTGTATTTCACGTATCTCTTCTTAAACCGGTAGTTTCTCATCGATTTTCCACCAAATTTAAAGTCCCTTCGCCGTTTCTTGTGGATGGTACTTCTGAATTCGAGATCAGTCAAATTCTTGATTCTAAATTGCGGGGTAACCATTTATATTATTTGGTTCATTGGAAGGGATATCCCTTTACTGAACGTTCCTGGGAACCTGCTTCTCATGTCCGCGCCTCTGCTTTGATCAAACAGTTTCACGTCCAGAATCCTTCAAAACCTTTTTGAGTCCCCCGGAGGGGTCCTTGAGGAGGGGGCATTGTCGCGATCACTCAGCTGATCGCTCTTCCGACTTACTCTTCTGCGCTTTTGCGCTATGCTTCGTTGCCTAGCAACTCTGTTGAAGTCGTCCCTCTCTGCTGACGTCAGAATGGCTTCTTATTCCGGCGTCTTCTCTCCTCCAGTGCCTGTTTGTTTTACTCCGTGGCTAAGTGAGTACTATTTTGAAATCTTGTTATCTGAACCTTTGCTTGTTTAACCTCGACCCTGGTTAACCCCTATCTGCCTGATATTACATTGCTGGACTCTGTTTACCTGACTATTCTGTTGAATAACCCTTACCTGCCTGATTACTCGTTGCTGGACATTGCTTGCTTAATTACTCTATTGGTTAACCTCTACCTGCCTGATTACACGTTGCTGGACATTGCTTGCTTGATTACTCTATTGGTTAACCCTTACCTGCCTGATTACTCGTTGCTGGACATTGCTGGCTTGACTACTCTTTTGGTTAACCCCTATCTGTCTGATTACACGTTGCTGGACATTGCTGGCTTGACTACTCTTTTGGTTAACCCCTATCTGCCTGATTACACGTTGCTGGATATTGCTTGCTTGATTACTCTTTTGGTTAACCCCTATCTGCCTGATTACATGTTGCTGGACATTGCTGGCTTGACTACTATTTTGGTTAACCCCTATCTGCCTGATTACACGTTGCTGGATATTGCTTGCTTGATTACTCTTTTGGTTAATCCCTATCTTCACGAAGTCTCATCGCCTGACCCTGCTGTGCCAACTTTTACTCTATTTCAGTGAGTACTTGTTATACTGTAGCTGTCGTAGGGTCAGGTCCTGGTATACACTCACAGTGCTAGGGTGTAATTAACCTCATTCTAGCATTTGGGTCTAACTCTGGACTTTACCTATCCTGACACTGTTAAGGCCGGACCTATTGTCTCAAGGTCCATTTTTCCATCAGGATCTCAAATCATTAAATTTGAAGGTGTGGAAATTGAACGCCTAGTGCTAAGTCATAGAGATTTCTCTGACTCAGTGATTAATACTATGTTACAAGCTCGTAAATCTGTCTCTATGAAGATTTATTATCAAGTTTGGAAGACTTACATTTCATGGTGTTTTTCTCATAAATTCTCTTGGCATTCTTTTAGAATTCCTAGAATTTTACAGTTTCTTCAGGATGGTTTGGATAAGGGTTTGTCTGCAAGTTCCTTGAAGGGACAAATCTCTGCTCTTTCTGTTTTATTTCACAGAAAGATTGCTAAACTTCCTGATATTCACTGTTTTGTACAGGCTTTGGTTCGTATCAAGCCTGTAATTAAATCAATCTCTCCTCCTTGGAGTCTTAATTTGGTTTTGAGGGCTTTACAGGCTCCTCCATATGAGCCTATACATTCTTTGGACATTAAACTACTTTCTTGGAAAGTGTTGTTCCTTTTGGCCATCTCTTCTGCTAGAAGAGTTTCTGAGCTATCTGCTCTTTCTTGTGAATCTCCTTTTCTGATTTTTCATCAGGATAAGGCGGTTTTGCGGACTTCATTTAAATTTTTACCTAAGGTTGTGAATTCTAACAACATTAGTAGAGAAATTATTGTCTCTTCCTTGTGTCCTAATCCTAAGAATTCTTTGGAAAGATCCTTACATTCTTTGGATGTGGTGCGAGCTTTGAAATATTATGTTGAAGCTACTAAAGATTTCTGGTTCTAGGAAAAGGTCAGAAGGCTTCTGCTATTTCCTTGGCTTCTTGGTTAAAGCTTTTGATTCATCAAGCTTATTTGGAGTCGGGTCAGGCCCCGCCTCAGAGAATTACAGCTCATTCTACTAGATCAGTCTCCACTTCGTGGGCTTTTAAGAATGAAGCTTCAGTTGATCAGATTTGCAAAGCGGCAACTTGGTCCTCTTTGCATACATTTACTACCGTCTACCGTTTTGATGTATTTGCTTCTTCATAAGCAGTTTTTGGTAGAAAAGTTCTTCAGGCAGCTGTTTCAGTTTGATTCTTCTGCTGATGTTTTAATTTTTTCTTGTCATTAAAGGGACAGTAAACCTATACAGCAGGCCCGATGCGCTGACTAAAAATAACAGACCCGCTCAGCAGAGAGCAGAGAGCGGGTCTGTAAAAGCGCCATATTTTTAGCAAAGTAAAAGTTAAAAAATGCGTTTATGGCTATAGCACCTAAATAATGTTATATAATTCTGCACTATGTGCAGAATTATATAACATTATTTTTAAGGTTTACTGTCCCTTTAAAGAATAAACTTATAATTTTGGTTGTGGATTATTTTTTCAGCGGAAAATGGCTGTTTTTTATTTTTATCCCTCCCTCTCTAGTGACTCTTGAGTGGAGTTCCACATCTTGGGTATTGATATCCCATACGTCACAAGCTCATGGACTCTTGCCAATTACATGAAAGAAAACATAATTTATGGAAGAATTGACCTGATAAATTTATTTATTTCATATTGGCAAGAGTCCATGAGGCCCACCCTTTTTATGGTGGTTATGATTTTTTGTATAAAGCACAATTATTTCCAAATTCCTTTGTTGATGCTTTTTACTCCTTTCTTTATCACCCCACTACTTGGCTATTCGTTAAACTGAATTGTGGGTGTGGTGAGGGGTGTATTTATAGGCATTTTGAGGTTTGGGAAACTGTGTCTCTCCTGGTAGGATTGTATCTCCCATAAGTCACTAGCTCATGGACTCTTGCCAATATGAAAGAAATGAATTTATCATGTAAATTCTTACATAAATTATGTTATCTTATGTTTTTCTGGATACCAAAGACATAGGGCCTGCTGATCAAAGACTAGCCAGCATAGAAAGAATCATGCAAAATTGTTTAGGGCTTTTTTTCAGCATTATATTTTAATAAACATGTTTCTCATTCACATACAGTGCCCTGCATAGTTAGATAAATTGATTTAAAGGTAAAATTTGCCTTTTTAACATTATTTTAGGAACCTTGCAGTGCTGATGAGACTTCTTCGATAATCTGGCTATAGCTCATTGCACCCTTAGAGAGAACAATTGACCTTTTCTGTTACTTATCTCTTCTACCTCCCACTGGGAGTGTAATTTATTTTGCTGGTAATGTTTACATAGCTTTTCTATAGCCAATACTTAATTTTATAGGCAAAAGCAGCTATTTCAAATTGCAAAAAAGGTAAATGAGCTTTTTGTAAACAAAGACAGGGGTAGTCACTAATGGTGTTATTGACCCGGGCAATATTAAGTTATACTCTTCTGCAAAAGATAACATATTGGATTAAATGTAGATTATAATCACCTTTTTTATAAATTACATAGGCCTAGATTTAGAGTTTGGCGGTAGCCGTGAAAACCAGCGTTAGAGGCTCCTAACGCTGGTTTTAGGCTACCGCCGGTATTTGGAGTCAGTCAGGAAAGGGTCTAACGCTCACTTTTCAGCCGCGACTTTTCCATACCGCAGATCCCCTTACTTCAATTGCGTATCCTATCTTTTCAATGGGATCTTTCTAACTCCGGTATTTAGAGTCGTGTCTGAAGTGAGCGTTAGAAATCTAACGACAAAACTCCAGCCGCAGAAAAAAGTCAGTAGTTAAGAGCTTTCTGGGCTAACGCCGGTTCATATAGCTCTTAACTACTGTGCTCTAAAGTACACTAACACCCATAAACTACCTATGTACCCCTAAACCGAGGCCCCCCCACATTGCCGACACTCGATTAAATTTTTTTAACCCCTAATCTGCCGATCGCCACCTACGTTATCCTTATGTACCCCTAATCTGCTGCCCCTAACACCGCCGACCCCTATATTATATTTATTAACCCCTAATCTGCCCCCCAAAACGTCGCCGCCAGCTACCTACACTTATTAACCCCTAATCTGCCGTCCGCACGCCGCCGCCAGCTACATTATAGCTATGTACCCCTAATCTGCTGCCCCTAACACCGCCGACCCCTATATTATATTTATTAACCCCTAACCTGCCCCCCTCAACGTCGCCTCCACCTGCCTACACTTATTGACCCCTAATCTGCCGAGCGGATCTCACCGCTACTATAATAAAGTTATTAACCCCTAATCCGCCTCACTCCCACCTCAATAACCCTATAATAAATAGTATTAACCCCTAATCTGCCCTCCCTAACATCGCCGACACCTAACTTCAAGTATTAACCCCTAATCTGCCGATCGGAGCTCACTGCTACTCTAATAAATTTTTTAACCCCTAAAGCTAATTTTAACCCTAACCCTAACACCCCCCTAAGTTAAACATAATTTTATTCTAACGAAATAAATTAACTCTTATTAAATAAATTATTCCTATTTAAAGCTAAATACTTACCTGTAAAATAAACCTTAATATAGCTACAACATAAATTATAATTATATTATAGCTATTTTAGGATTAATATTTATTTTACAGGCAACTTTGTATTTATTTTAACCAGGTACAATAGCTAAAATAGTTAAAATAATTACAAAATTACCTGTAAAATAAATCCTAACCTAAGTTACAATTAAACCTAACACTACACTATCAATAAATTAATTAAATAAACTACCTACAATTATCTACAATTAAACCTAACACTACACTATCAATAAATTAATTAAATACAATACCTACAATTATCTACAATTAAACCTAACACTACACTATCAATAAATTATTTAAATAAAATATCTTCAAATAACTACAATGAAATAAACTAACTAAAGTACAAAAAATAAAAAAGAACTGTTATAAAAATAAAAAAATATTTACAAACATTAGAAAAATATTACAACAATTTTAAACTAATTACACCTACTCTAAGGCCCCTAATAAAATAACAAAGACCCCCAAAATAAAAAAATGCCCTACCCTATTCTAAATTACAAAAGTTCAAAGCTCTTTTACCTTACCAGCCCTGAACAGGGCCCTTTGCGGGGCATGCCCCAAAGAATTCAGCTCTTTTGCCTGTAAAAAAAAAACATACAATACCCCCCCACCAACATTACAACCCACCACCCACATACCCCTAATCTAACCCAAACCCCCTTTAAATAAACCTAACACTAAGCCCCTGAAGATCTTCCTACCTTATCTTCACCCTGCCAGGTTCACCGATCTGTCCTCGGAAGTCTTGATCCAAGCCTCGGAAGTGTTGATCCAAGCCCAAGCGGGGGGCTGAAGAGTGACGTCCATCCTCGGGCTGAAGTCTGGATCCAAGCGGCGACTGAAGAAATCCATCCTCGGGCTGAAGTCGGAAGTCCATCATCTGGATGAAGTCTTCTATCAAGCCGCATCATCAATCTTCTTTCTTCTGGAGCGGAGCGGAACCATCTTCTTCCAAGCCGACGCTTCCAAACATCCTCTTCAACCGACGACTAGACGACGAATGACGGTTCCTTTAAATGACGTCATCCAAGATGGCGTCCCTCGAATTCCGATTGGCTGATAGGATTCTATCAGCCAATCAGAATTAAGGTAGGAATATTCTGATTGGCTGATGGAATCAGCCAATCAGAATCAAGTTCAATCCGATTGGCTGATCCAATCAGCCAATCAGATTGAGCTCGCATTCTATTGGCTGATCGGAACAGCCAATAGAATGCGAGCTCAATCTGATTGGCTGATCTGATCAGATCGGATCAGCCAATCGGATTGAACTTGATTCTGATTGGCTGATTCCATCAGCCAATCAGAATATTCCTACCTTAATTCTGATTGGCTGATAGAATCCTATCAGCCAATCGGAATTCGAGGGACGCCATCTTGGATGACGTCATTTAAAGGAACCGTCATTCGTCGTCTAGTCGTCGGTTGAAGAGGATGTTCCGCGTCGGCTTGGAAGAAGATGGTTCTGCTCCGCTCCAGAAGAAAGAAGATTGAAGATGCGGCTTGATAGAAGACTTCATCCAGATGATGGACTTCCGACTTCAGCCCGATGATGGATTTCTTCAGTCGCCGCTTGGATCCAGACTTCAGCCCGAGGATGGACGTCACTCTTCAGCCCCCCGCTTGGGCTTGGATCAACACTTCCGAGGCTTGGATCAAGACTTCCGAGGAACGGATCGGTTACCTGGCAGGGTGAAGATAAGGTAGGAAGATCTTCAGGGGCTTAGTGTTAGGTTTATTTAAGGGGGGTTTGGGTTAGATTAGGAGTATGTGGGTGGTGGGTTGTAATGTTGGGGGGGGGGTATTGTATGTTTTTTTTTACAGGCAAAAGAGCTGAATTATTTGGGGCATGCCCCGCAAAGGGCCCTGTTCAGGGCTGGTAAGGTAAAAGAGCTTTGAACTTTTAAAATTTAGAATAGGGTAGGGCATTTTTTTATTTTGGGGGTCTTTGTTATTTTATTAGGGGGCTTAGAGTAGGTGTAATTAGTTTAAAATTGTTTTAATATTTTTCTAATGTTTGTAAATATTTTTTTATTTTTTGTAACTTAGTTCTTTTTTATTTTTTGTACTTTAGTTAGTTTATTTCATTGTAGTTATTTGTAGATATTTTATTTAAATAATTTATTGATAGTGTAGTGTTAGGTTTAATTGTAGGTAATTGTAGGTATTTTATTTAATAACTTTATTGATTGTGTAGTGTTAGGTTTTATTGTAACTTAGGTTAGGATTTATTTTACAGGTAATTTTGTAATTATTGTAACTATTTTAGCTATTAAATAGTTCTTAACTATTAATAGCTATTGTACCTGGTTAAAATAAATACAAAGTTACCTGTAAAATAAATATAAATCCTAAAATAGCTATAATATAATTATAATTTATATTGTAGCTATATTAGGATTTATTTTACAGGTAAGTATTTAGCTTTAAATAGGAATAATTTATTTAATAAGAGTTAATTTATTTCGTTAGATTTAAATTATATTTAACTTAGGGGGGTGTTAGTGTTATATAGGGGTCGGCAGTGTTAGGGGCAGCAGATTAGGGGTACATAGGGATAATGTAAGTAGGGGCGGTTTACGGAGCGGTAGATTAGGGGTTAAAAATAATATGCAGGGGTCAGCGATAGCGGGGGCAGCAGAATAGGGGTTAATAAGTGTAAGGTTAGGGGTGTTTAGACTCGGGGTACATGTTAGGGTGTTAGGTGCAGACGTAGGAAGTGTTTCCCCATAGCAAACAATGGAGCTGCGTTAGGAGCTGAACGCGGCTTTTTTGCAGGTGTTAGGTTTTTTTTTCAGCTCAAACAGCCCCATTGTTTCCTATGGGGGAATCGTGCACGAGCACGTTTTTGAGGCTGGCCGCGTCCGTAAGCAACTCTGGTATCGAGAGTTGCAGTGGCGTTAAATATGCTCCACGCTCCCTTTTTGGAGCCTAACGCAGCCATTCTGTGGACTCTCAATACTAGAGTTATTTTTATGGTGCGGCCAGAAAAAAAGCCAGCGTTAGCTACGCTGGTCGTTACCGACAAAACTCTAAATCTAGCCGATAGGAAATTAGTTACTGGTATTGAATCTACATATAAATGTTTTTTATTTTATTATTAGTACTAAATCATATTATGTAACATCAGTTCAGCACTGCATTACAAAAGAGGAGCAGACATTATAAATGTTTTAACCTAGCACTTAAACCTAAAATTAATCTAATTATCTAACAAAATAACGCTGCATTATTCATTGTAAAATTCTTCTCCAATATGTACCTTATCATGCAGCTTCTAATTTGTGCTGTATTAAAGGGACAGAAAGCCCAACATTTTTGTTTCATGATTCAGATAGAGCATATAATTTTATGCAACGTTTCATTGTACTTGTATTATCAAATGTTCGTCCCTTTCTTGTTATCCTTTGTTGAAAAACAGAGAAGTAAGATCAGGAGTGTGCACGTGTCTGCAGCTCTATAGGGCAGCTGTTTTACAACAATGTTATACGTTAGAAAGAGTACTAGATGGCCGCACAATTCCCTGTCATGTAGAGCTACAGACTATCTAGATATCTCTTCAACAAAGAATAACATGAGCACAAAGCAAATTTGATAACAGAAGTAAATTGGAAGTTTTTTTTAATATTGTATTCTCTATCTGAATCATGGAAGAAAAAATATGGGTTTCATGTCCCTTTGATAAGTGTTCACCAAAGATTACTTGATTCTGTTCCTGAGCAGTATCTGGACGTTTGTGCTAAATTTTTAAAAGTAAGGAGCAGACCGGCTTCCTATAAAAATGTTTAAATGATCGTACCATTTATTTGGGTTGCGGAGCACCAATTGCGCTTGGAATAATTTTTCTGTTGTCTGCAACATCTGAAGGAATACAATGAAGAACATTTAGATAAAAGCTTTATTTATCCACATCTCCAGCTGGATTTGGTATATTTTATGTGGAGAAGGATGGTAGTTTGAGACCTTGGGGTCAATTTGTTATTGGCCGAATTGGGCCAATACACCCTGTTTCCGCGCGAGCCTTTAGGTGCACCGGAAACAGGAGTTAAGATCTATGACCGCTGCTCCTTAACTCATATGCCACCTCTGAGGCTGCGTACAGCAATCCGCCCGATCCTATACGATCGGGCTGATTGACACCCCCTGCCGCGAATCTGCAGGGGGCGGTATTGCCCAAGCAGTTCACTAGAACTGCTTGTGCAATGCTGAATATGGACAGCGTATGCTGTCTGCATTCAGCAATGTCTGCCAGACTTTAATAAATTGACCCCCTTGTGTGGATTACAAAGCACTTAATATTATTCATATTAGAAACCTTTACCTGTCTTTATAGAATGCTGGATAGGATGAAGAGGCTTAAGTTTTGAGGAAGACTAATTTAAGGGGTAGCTATAATATTGGATGTATTCGGGTGGGGGGGGGTGAGTGGAATATAGGTTTTGGACATTGTAGACTGGTCCCAGCCTATTTCCAGCATCTCTCGAGCAATCTTTATAGAGACTTATTAAATACATGTATACAGTGCCAACCATCTGTTTGTTAAATTGGAGAAGTTTAATTTCTCTAGCTCTTCTGTGAAGTTCTTGCCCCAAATCATATTACTATGAATCCTAAGAAGCTAGCTGCAATCCTGAAACGGCCAATTCCTTCTTTTTAGAAAGCAATTCAGAGGTTTATCAGCTTTACTAAAGGGACAGTAAACACCAAAAATGTTATTGTTTAAAAAGATAGATAATCCCTTTATTTACCATTCCCCAGTTTTGCAAAACCATATACTTTATACCTCTGTGATTACCTTGTATCTAAGCTTCTGCAGGCTGCCTCCTTATCTCAGATCTTTTGACAGACTTGCATTACAGGCAATTAGTGCTGACTCTTAAATAACTTCACGTACATGAGCATAATGTTATCTATAAGAAACACATGAACTAATGCCATCTAGCTGTTAAAAACTGTTAAATGCATTTAGATAAGAGGCAGTCTTTAAGGGTTTAGAAATTAGCACATGAGCCTACCTAGGTTTAGCTTTCAACTAAGAATAACAAGAGATCAAAGCAAATTTGATGATAAAAGTAAATTAAAAAGTTGTTTGAAATTACATTGCCCTATCTAAATCATGAAAGTTTAATTTGGACTTTACTATCCCTTAACTTTTACAGGTGTTTTATTAGAAACTTTTCCTGTATCTGTGCTCCTATTATCTGCCTTATCTAAAGTGAAGTTACTTTTTCCATACACACTTGAAGAACATGTAACATTTAACAGATTTAAAAGTCTGTTTCATCTGCTCTGGTACTGATACAACCTGATGTCCAGAGACCTTCTTTCTGGAAGTATAACCATTTTATCCCCATATGGAACCGAAGGAGCATTAAGGATTACCTTTTTAGCTCAACGTGTTACTCCTTCTGAAGAAAACTGATGTTGGTTATTGAGAGTTGCTTGTAATTAGATGTGTTCTGGGGAAGTGGAGAAGTCTGCTGGAGGGAGCTGTTTATTCTTTCTCAATTTCTACAGATCATTGCAGTCGAAAGTATTTTTTCATTCTGCTAAATCTATTCTAGGCCGGCACACTGGGCTTTATTTTCACCAGATTCAATTCTCCTAATAAGGTTGGATGTCTTGCAGAATCCTTGTGGCCTCCACTGGCTAATGATTACATCAGTTTGTCCTGTCCTATGATACCTGTTCCAGAATGAAGAATTTAACCTCACCTTCTGCCGGCTTCCCAATTCTTGAAGCACTTCAGCATTGCACATTTTCCAACTTCAGGCTGCCATCTTCAAACTAATAGACTGTGGTTGGGTATTTCCTATCTATCTGCAAGACAACTAGCTATCACTGCTTCCTACAGCTGAATTTGCTTATAATAATCAAGTTCACTAATCTATTAAAAGGTCATCTTTATTTGTAATATGTTGTTTCCATCCTAATGTTCTACTGAATGTATCAGTCATTTCCCCTGTTCCAGACCCGAATGAAAGGCTGAATCCTTTGCCTAAAAACTTTAAATTACAGCAGGGAGGTTATAAGGTGCTATTTAGCACTTGGTTATTTATTTGTGGTGTTTGTGGTGTTCCTGTTCTCCCTATCTTGATATAACCTTTGTCTGTTTCCTGGACTCTGCCTCTTGCCTACCCCCTTGTTGAGTTATTTGTTTTGAACTAATTACCTGGTTGCTGACCTTTGGAACTGTACTGTGGAATATTCTTCTGGTGTTCCATTGTACTTCACATCCTGGTTACAGACTGACTACCTGGCTTCTGACTTAGGCCTGTATCCTGACACATCTTGTGATTCCTTCTCTCGCTTTGTCATATGTTAACTACCTGCTTATACAAATATTGACCTCAGTTTGCTCCTGTCTATAGCTTTTCATTTATCTCCTTTATTTGTCAATACCCAAAATCTTTAAGGTGCTCTTCTTATACCATTATATAATAACCAAGTCATTGTCTTAACATTTTTAAGAGTAACTTTTTATTCTTTTACACATGTCAAGCTGTTTGTAGCTGAGCTTGAAAACTAGATTCTTCCAGAACCCTCAAATAAATTCTGTGTAGATCATCTTTTTTAGTAGGCATGGTTCTAAATAGGAATTCATGTGTGGTCTGACTTATTTCAATTGTGCCCATTCTGCTCTAAAACATGACACACAATTCCTGGATTTATACATATACAAAGTACATACCAACTGCAGTCTTGAAGTTGCCATCCACCTGCTTTAAAAAGGACTTATACCGGATGCGTAAATAACGCAATAAAATGAGTGGTCCCGCACTTTCCATAGCATTGCCATTACGAGTTACTGAAAAAACTCCTTGTGCTGTGCGTTATGGCGCTTAAAGCTCCATACCGCACAAAAGCCATGGGTTGAGTTTATGTGCTCGTGCACGCTTTCCCCCTTAGAGATCAATGAGGAGCGAGTGTTAGAGAAAAACTAACACCTGCGATTGCAGAATGGCAAATCGCCGTAACGCAACCCCATTGATGTCTATGGGGAAAAGAAAGTTACGTTTAAACCTAACACCATAACATAAACCCCTAGCTTAAACACCCCTAGTCCGGCCCCCTACCAACATCGCTGACACTAAATAAAGTGATTAACCCCTAAACCGCCGCCCCTGCATCTATAACACCTTAATAAACCTATTAACCCCTAAACTATACTATAATAAAACTATTAACCCCTACACCGCCACCCCCGACATCGCTGACACCTAAATAAAGTTATTAACCCTAATCCACCCCTCCCGAAATCACTGACGCTAAATAAAGTGATTTTAACCCTTAATCTGCCACTCCCCGACATTGCTGACACGAAATAAACCTATTAACCCCTAAACCGCCACCCCCCCCGCATCGCAACTTATAAATAAACCTATTAACCCCTAAATCGCCAGCCCCCCACATCGTAACTAATAAACTAAACCTATTAACCCCCACATCGCAAAACACTAACTTAAACTATGAACCCCTTATTTGAACAGCCAATAGGATTTCAGTATCTCTCATCCTATTGGCTGATTTGAAAATGTCAGCCAATAGGAATGCAAGGTACCCCATTTTTAAAGCTTTCAAGCTTCCGTGTACGGCAGTGACCGTATGAAGAGAATCCTCTACGCTGGATGTCCGGGCCGCCGGCGATGATGCTCTGCGCCACCAGGATGAAGAGAAGAGGGTCCCATGATGGAGGAAGATGTCGCTGCCTGGATGAAGACTTCTCGCCGCCTGGATGAGGATCGATGGCCGGACTTCAAGAACCGTGAGTAGATATTCTGGGGTTAGTGTTAGGTTTTTTTTGTTTTGTTTTTTGGAGTGGTTTTTTTTAAGATTATTTGGACATTAAAAGAGCTGAATGCCCATACATTTGCCCCTTTAGGGGCAATGAGTAGTTTAGGATTTTTTTAACTTGTTTTTTTATTTTGGGGGGTTGGTTGTATGGGGGGTATTTACTTTTAGAGGGAACTTTGTAATATTTTAAAGTAAAAGAGCTGTTTAACTTTGGGCAATGCCCTACATACAAAAGGCCCTTTTAAGGGCTAATGGTAGTTCATTGTTAAGTTAGGAGGTGTTTTTATTTTGGAGAGGCTTTTTTATTTTTATAGGGCTATTAGATTAGGTGTAATTGTTTTTATTTTTGATAATTTCGTTTATTCATTTTTGTAATCTTAGACGGCTAGATTATGAGTTTTGTCGGTAAAGCTGTGCGTTGCTAACGCTCCGTTCCAGCTCACCGCTCACCTACAAACAACGCTGGTATTACAGGTTTTTTTCAACCCGGCGTTAGCCTCTAAAAAGTGAGCGTTGAGCAAAATTTAGCTCCACATCTCGCCTCAATACAAGCGCTTCTTACGGTAGCGGTGAGCTGGCTAAACGTGCTTGGGGCAGATTCAGCTGAAAAAAAACCTAACACCTGCAAAAAAGCAGCGTTCAGCTCCTAACGCAGCCCCATTGTTTCCTATGGGGAAATAATTTTTATGTCTACACCTAACACCCTAACATGAACCCCGAGTCTAAAACACCCCTAATCTTACACTTATTAACCCCTAATCTGCCGACCCCGACATCGTCGCCACCTGCATAATATTATTAACCCCTAATCTTCCGCTACGGACACCGCCACCACCTACATTGTACTTATGAACCCCTAATCTGCTGCCCCCAACATCGCCGAACCCTACATTTTATTTATTAACCCCTAATCTGTCCCCCCAACGTCGCCGCAACTATATTACATTTATTAACCCCTAATCTGTCGCCGCCACTATAATAAAGTTATTAACCCCCTAAACCAAAGTCTAACCCTAAACCTAACACCCCCTAACTTAAATATAATTTAAATACATCTAAATAAATTTACTAGTATTAACTAAATTATTCCTATTTAAAACGAAATACTTACCTATAAAATAAACCCTAAGCTAGCTACAATATAACTAATAATTACATTGTAGCCATCGTAGGGTTTATTTTTATTTTACAGGCAACTTTGTATTTATTTTAACTAGGTAGAATAGTTATTAAATAGTTATTAACTATTTAATAACTACCTAGCTAAAATAAATACAAATTTACTTGTAAAATAAAACCTAAGCTAAGTTACAATTACACCGAACACTATAATTAAATTAATTACCTAAACTAACTACAATTAATTACAATTAAATTAAATAAACTAAATTACGAAGAAAAAAAAACACTAAATTACAGAAAATAAAAAAGAAATTACAAATTTTTAAACTAATTACACCTAATCTAATCCCCCTAATAAAATAAAAAAAGCCCCCCAAAATTAAAAAAATTCCCTACCCTACACTAAATTACAAATAGCCCTTAAAAGGGCTTTTTGCGGGGCATTGCCCCAAAGTAATCAGTTCTTTTACCTGTAAAAAAAAATACAATACCCCCCCAACATTAAAACCCACCACCCACACACCCAACCCTACTCTAAAACCCACCCAATTCCCCCTTAATAAAACCTAACACTACTCCCTTGAAGATCACCCTACCTTGAGACGTCTTCACCCAGCCGGGCACAAGTGGCCCTCCAGACGGTCCAAAGTCTGCATCCTATCCGGGCAGAAGAGGACATCCAGATGGGCAGAAGTCTTCATCCAGGCGGCATCTTCTATCTTCTTCCATCCAGAGCGCAGCGGGTCCATTTTAAAGACATCCGACGCGGAGCATCCTCTTCCATCCGAAGGCGACTGAAGAATGAAAGTTCCTTTAAGTGATGTCATCCAAGATGGCGTACCTTTAATTCCAATTGGCTGATAGAATCCTATCAGCCAATCGGAATTAAGGTAGGAAAAATCCTATTGGCTGATGCAATCAGCCAATAGAATTGAGCTTGCATTCTATTGGCTGATTGGAACAGCCAATAGAATGCAAGCTCAATCCTATTGGCTGACTGGATCAGCCAATAGGATTGAACTTCAATTCTATTGGCTGATTGCATCAGCCAATAGGATTTTTCCTACCTTAATTCCGATTGGCTGATAGGATTCTATCAGCCAATCGGAATTAAAGGGACGCCATCTTGGATGATGTTACTTAAAGGAACCTTCATTCTTCAGTTGCCGTCGGATGGAAGAGGATGCTTCGCGTCGGATGTCTTCAAGATGGACCCGCTCCGCTCCGGATGGAAGAAGATAGAAGATGTCGCCTGGATGAAGACTTCTGCCCGTCTGGATGTCCTCTTCTGCCCGGATAGGATGAAGACTTTGGACCGTCTGGAGGACCACTTGTGCCTGGCTGGGTGAAGACGTCTCAAGGTAGGGTGATCTTCAAGGGGGTAGTGTTAGGTTTTATTAAGGGGGGATTGGGTGGGTTTTAGAGTAGGGTTGGGTGTGTGGGTGGTGGGTTTTAATGTTGGGGGGTATTGTATTTTTTTTTACAGGTAAAAGAGCTGATTACTTTGGGGCAATGCCCCGCAAAAGGCCCTTTTAAGGGCTCTTTGTAATTTAGTGTAGGGTAGGGAATTATTTTATTTTGGGGGGGCTTTTTTATTTTATTAAGGGGATAAGATTAGGTGTAATTAGTTTAAAAATTTGTAATTTCTTTTTTTATTTTCTGTAATTTAGTGTTTGTTTGTTTTTCGCAATTTAGTTTATTTAATTTAATTGTAATTAATTGTAGTTAGTTTAGGTAATTAATGTAATTATAGTGTAGTGTTAGGTGTAATTGTAACGTAGGTTAGGGTTTATTTTACAGGTAAATTTGTATTTATTTTAGCTAGGTAGTTATTAAATAGTTAATAATTATTTAATAACTATTGTACCTAGTTAAATAAATACAAACTTGCCTGTAAAATAAAAATAAACCCTAAGCTAGCTACAACATAACTATTAGTTATATTGTAGCTATCTTATGGTTTATTTTATAGGTAAGTATTTAGTTATAAATAGGATTAATTTATTTCGTTGTAGTAATTTTATTTTGTTTTATTTAAATTATATTTAAGTTAGGGGGGGGTTAGTTTTAGGGTTAGACTTAGGTTTAGGGGTTAATAAATTTAGTATAGTGGCGGCGAAGTTGGGGGCGGCAGATTATTGGTTAATAAATGTAGGTAGGTGTCGGCGATGTTAGGGACGGCAGATTAGGGGTTAATAATATTTAACTAGTGTTTGCGAGGCGGGAGTGCGGCGGTTTAGGGGTTAATATATTTATTAAAATGGCGGCGATGTCCGGTCGGCAGATTAGGGGTTAAAATTGTATTATAGTGTTTGCGATGCGGGAGGGCCTCGGTTTACGGGTTAATGGTAGTTTATGGGTGTTAGTGTACTTTTTAGCACTTTAGTTAAGAGTCTTATGTTACGGCGTTAGCCCATAAAACTCTTAAAGGGACAGTCAACACTTACTTTAACATGTTTTTATATTGAAAATAACAAAACCGAGGTCCGCCTACACTATACCCCTCCTGCCTTGCCGCCTTGCTTCTGTCCTAATCAGCGGCGCTAACTACTCTAATACCCAGTAAATATGGATGCCGGACTCCCCCCACCATTACGTAGCTGCCTTCTTCTTCAACTGATAAGCAAATCAGAATCCAGGCATCGGACAGAAATTGCAAGCGCGTGCAATTTCAGTCCGAGGACTGGATTCTGATTTGCTTATCAGTTGAAGAAGAAGGCAGCTACGTAATGGTGGGGGGAGTCCGGCATCCATATTTACCGGGTATTAGAGTAGTTAGCGCCGCTGATTAGGACAGAAGCAAGGCGGCAAGGCAGGAGGGGTATAGTGTAGGCGGACCTCCGTTTTGTTATTTTCAATATAAAAACATGTTAAAGTAAGTGTTGACTGTCCCTTTAACTACTGACTTTTAAATGCGGTAGGAGTCTTGACAGGAGAGGGTGTAACGCTCACTTTTTCCAAGACTCGTAATACCGGCGTTAGGAAAATCCCATAGAAAAGATAGGATACGCAATTGACGTAAAGGGATTTGCGGTATGCTCGAGTCACGGAAAAAAAGTGAACAGAACACATGTACATGCCAGACTCATAATACCAGCGGGCGTTTAAAGAGAGGTCCCAACGCTGCTTTTTAAGGCTAACGCAAGACTCATAATCTAGCCGAGAGTTTTTTATTTTTTGTATTTTTAGTGTTTATTTTTTGTAGTTAGATTTTTTATTTATTTTTTTCGTAGTATTAGGTTTATTTGTAATTTAGGTTTTTTTTATTGGTAGTTTTTTTTATTTTATTAGAATAGTAATGTTAGGTTAATTTATAGTTTAATGTTAGTTTTTTATTTCACAGGTAAGTTTTTATTTAAAGGTATAGGAAAGTCAAAATTAACCCCTTAATGACCACAATGTATCCTGTATGTCACTGGTCGTTAAGGTTTTTTTCAGGACATAATAGCACAAGTCTAGCAAGAACACGCTATTAATGCCCTCCCTCCAGCAGGCTTTGTGGAATAGAGCAGTCTCAACGCTGGTGGCAAGACCGCGCTATAAAACAATCAAGTCCCAAAAAAAGGCCAGCGACATACAGGGTACGTCGCTGGTCCTTAAGGGGTTAAACTTGCATGATTCAGATAGAGCATGCCATTTTAAGACGCTTTAAAATTGTAGCTATCTTATGGTTTATTTTATAGGTAAGTATTTAGTTTTAAATAGGATTAATTTATTTCGTTGTAGTAATTTTATTTTGTTTTATTTAAATTATATTTAAGTTAGGGGGGGTTAGTTTTAGGGTTAGACTTAGGTTTAGGGGTTAATAAATCTAGTATAGTGGCGGCGAAGTTGGGGGCGGCAGATTATTGGTTAATAAATGTAGGTAGGTGTCGGCGATGTTAGGGACGGCAGATTAGGGGTTAATAATATTTAACTAGTGTTTGCGAGGCGGGAGTGCGGCGGTTTAGGGGTTAATATATTTATTAAAATGGCGGCGATGTCCGGTCGGCAGATTAGGGGTTAAAATTGTATTATAGTGTTTGCGATGCGGGAGCGCCTCGGTTTACGGGTTAATGGTAGTTTATGGGTGTTAGTGTACTTTTTAGCACTTTAGTTAAGAGTCTTATGTTACGGCGTTAGCCCATAAAACTCTTAACTACTGACTTTTAAATGCGGTAGGAGTCTTGACAGGAGAGGGTGTAACGCTCACTTTTTCCAAGACTCGTAATACCTGCGTTAGGAAAATCCCATAGAAAAGATAGGATACGCAATTGACGTAAAGGGATTTGCGGTATGCTCGAGTCACGGAAAAAAAGTGAACAGAACACATGTACATTCCAGACTCATAATACCAGCGGGCGTTAAAGAGAGGTCCCAACGCTGCTTTTTAAGGCTAAGGCAAGACTCATAATCTAGCCGAGAGTTTTTTATTTTTTGTATTTTTAGTGTTTATTTTTTGTAGTTAGATTTTTTTTTTTTTTTTTCGTAGTATTAAGTTTATTTGTAATTTAGGTTTTTTTTATTGGTAGTTTTTTTTATTTTATTAGAATAGTAATGTTAGGTTAATTTATAGTTTAATGTTAGTTTTTTATTTCACAGGTAAGTTTTTATTTAAAGGTATAGGAAAGTCAAAATTAACCCCTTAATGACCACAATGTATCCTGTATGTCACTGGTCGTTAAGGTTTTTTTCAGGACATAATAGCACAAGTCTAGCAAGAACACGCTATTAATGCCCTCCCTCCAGCAGGCTTTGTGGAATAGAGCAGTCTCAACGCTGGTGGCAAGACCGCGCTATAAAACAATCAAGTCCCAAAAAAAGGCCAGCGACATACAGGGTACGTCGCTGGTCCTTAAGGGGTTAAACTTGCATGATTCAGATAGAGCATGCCATTTTAAGACGCTTTAAAATTCACTTCTATTTTGAAGATCGGAACAGCCAATAGAATGCGAGCTCAATCTGATTGGCTGATTGGATCAGCCAATCGGATTGAAATTGATTCTGATTGGCTGATTCCATCAGCCAATCAGAATATTCCTACCTTAATTCAGATTGGCTGATAGAATCCTATCAGCCAATCGGAATTCGAGGGACGCCATCTTGGATGACGTCCCTTAAAGGAACTGTCATTCTTCAGTTGGACGTCGCCGGAAGAAGATGGGTCCGCGGTGGAGGTCTTCAGGATGGAGCCGGTCGTCATCGGATGAAGATAGAAGATGCCGCTTGGATCAAGATGGTTGCCGGTCCGGATCGCCTCTTCTTCCCGGATAGGATGAAGACTTTGGAGCCTCTTCTGGACATCTTCAGCCACCGGATGATGGATCGCCAACCCCCGCTTGGGTTGGATGAAGATTTTGGAGCCAGGACGGATCGGTGATACCTGGTGAGGTGAAGACAAGGTAGGATGATCTTCAGGGGCTTAGTGTTAGGTTTATTTAAGGGGGGTTTGGGTTAGATTAGGGGTATGTGGGTGGTGGGTTGTAATGTTGGGGGGGGTATTGTATGTTTTTTTTTACAGGCAAAAGAGCTGAACTTCTTGGGGCATGCCCCGCAAAGGGCCCTGTTCAGGGCTGGTAAGGTAAAAGAGCTTTTAACTTTAGTAATTTAGAATAGGGTAGGGCATTTTTTATTTTGGGGGGCTTTGTTGTTTTATTAGGGGGCTTAGAGTAGGTGTAATTAGTTTAAAATTGTTGTAATATTTTTCTTATGTTTGTAAATATTTTTTTATTTTTTGTAACTTAGTTCTTTTTTATTTTTTGTACTTTAGCTAGTTTATTTAATTGTATTTATTTGTAGGAATTGTATTTAATTAATTTATTGATAGTGTAGTGTTAGGTTAATTGTAGGTAATTGTAGGTAGTTTATTTAATTAATTTATTGATAGTGTAGTGTTAGGTTTAATTGTAACTTAGGTTAGTATTTATTTTACAGGTAATTTTGTAATTATTTTTACTATTTTAGCTATTAAATAGTTCTTAACTATTTAATAGCTATTGTACCTGGTTAAAATAAATACAAAGTTACCTGTAAAATAAATATAAATCCTAAAATAGCTATAATATAATTATAATTTATATTGTAGCTATATTAGGATTTATTTTACAGGTAAGTATTTATCTTTAAATAGGAATAATTTATTTAATAAGAGTTAATTAATTTCGTTAGATGTAAATTATATTTAACTTAGGGGGGTGTTAGTGTTAGGGTTAGACTTAGCTTTAGGGGTTAATACATTTATTAGAGTAGCGGTGAGCTCCAGTCGGCAGATTAGGGGTTAATAATTGAAGTTAGGTGTCGGCGATGTTAGGGAGGGCAGATTAGGGGTTAATACTATTTATTATAGGGTTAGTGATGCGGATTAGGGGTTAATAACTTTATTATAGTAGCGCTCAGGTCCGCTCGACAGATTAGGGGTTAATAAGTGTAGGCAGGTGGAGGCGACGTTGAGGGGGGCAGATTAGGGGTTAATAAATATAATATAGGGGTCGGCGGTGTTAGGGGCAGCAGATTAGGGGTACATAAGGATAACGTAGGTGGCGGCGCTTTGCGGTCGGCAGATTAGGGGTTAATAAGTGTAGGCAGATGGAGGCGACGTTGAGGGGGGCAGATTAGGGGTTAATAAATATAATACAGGGGTCGGCGGTGTTAGGGGGAGCAGATTAGGGGTACATAAGGATAACGTAGGTGGCGGTCGGCAGATTAGGGGTTAAAAAAAATTATTCGAGTGTCGGCGATGTGGGGGGACCTCGGTTTAGGGGTACATAGGTAGTTTATGGGTGTTAGTGTACTTTAGAGTACAGTAGTTAAGAGCTTTAGAAACCGGCGTTAGCCCAGAAAGCTCTTAACTACTGACTTTTTTCCTGCGGCTGGAGTTTTGTCGTTAGATGTCTAACGCTCACTTCAGAAACGACTCTAAATACCGGAGTTAGAAAAATCCCATTGAAAAGATAGGATACGCAATTGACGTAAGGGGATCTGCGGTATGGAAAAGTCGCGGCTAAAAAGTGAGCGTTAGACCCTATTTTGAGTGACTCCAAATACCGGCGGTAGCCTAAAACCAGTGTTAGGAGCCTCTAACGCTGGTTTTCACGGCTAACGCCAAACTCCAAATCTAGGTCATAGTGTTGACGATGTGGGGGGCCGGAGGCTTAGGGGTTAATAGGTTTATTTCAGTGTCAGAGATGTGGGTGGGCGGCGGATTAAGGGTTAATACGTTTAATATAGTATTTGAGATGCAGAAGGGTGGCGGTTTAGGGGTTAATAGGTAGTTTATGGGTGTTTAATGTACTTTGTAACATTTTAGTTATGAGTTTTGTGAAAAAAATTTGTTTCGCAAAATCCATAACTACTGGTCTCAGATCGTGGAATGGCTCATGTCGGTATAGGCTGTAACGCAAGCATTTTAGCCGGACCGCACAACCTGTAATACAGCGATATGGAAAATCTTTTTTGAGTGTGGAATGGATGTTGCGTTTCATGCTAAAATGCTTGCGGTATAGCTATACGATTCGTAATATGTGTTACCGGCCATTCCCCGCGCAATGGCCAATTTTTTAGCGGTATAGCCCACAAGAATTTATTGTGAAATGCTTGTGCAATGCTGCCCCATGCACATTCGCGGCCAATCGGCCGCGAGCAGGGGTTGTTAATCATCCCGAACCTATTGGGATGATTGCTGTGGCAGACAAGTTCTATGAACATTGCAGGTGATCGTGAGTAAACACCTGACCTCAGTCAGTCTCTCCTATACAGGATCGTATGTGGGTATATCATAAGAAATTGTGCATATTATATGAGTACCCCGCAGTGTGTTATTGTATTGGTGGCTATACACCAGTGCTTTCCAAACTGTGTGTCGTGACACATTAGTGTGTCGGAAGCAGTGTGTAGGTGTGTCCCAGCTTCAGCACAAATTTTTAATTTAATTTTTTTTTTAATTTAATTTTGGTTTCTGACTTTACGCCTGCCTGCTATATATATATATATAACGTGGTTGACACGTGATTGATACCTAGTGGGTCACAGTTTATCTTAATCTATTGGTGCAGCTCAGCGGGAACTGAAACTATTCCCATTGGCATCACCTTTGCTCCTGACTGCACGTGTATTCTCCTCAATCGGCTTGTGACTGCATGTGTAGTCAGTGAGTGGGACAGCAGTGTGTTTGCAGCGTGGGCAGTAGACAGTCAGACTCGCTGAGCTCATGAGGGAGGCAGCTTAAACGCTGAACCGAAGTCAGAAGTAAAAGTGTTTTTTTGTATTATTTGCAGCTAGCTCCCAGTAGTGCATTGCTGCTCTTGATATATGTATAGGAAGTTTAAAGTTTTAGTGGAAACTTAAAAATGCTTGATGATGAAATGCGCGTGTCTTTATCTAATATTCCACCAAACATTCAGAAACTGTGTTCATACCATCAAACTCATACATCCCATTAAAATATTAAGTAGCTATTGGTGATATTACATTTTCTTTTTAATTCTTGTACATACATACTGTTACTTGTAAATACATTTTGTTATTATATAATTAATGTATGTGTCCGTATCTCTTAAAACACATTAGTTTAACTTCCTGTTTGCTAGTACAACTGAACTACTGTGTCGCGAAATTATGTAGGTCTAAAAAGTGTGTGACCAACATGAAAAGTTTGGAAAGCTCTGCTATACACAGTGGAGACTTTAACCCCTTAATGACAACTGACGTACCAGGTACGTCATGCAAAAACTAGCAGTTAATGACAATGGACGTACCTGGTACGTCAGTTGTCTAACAGAGTGCTGGAAGCGATCACAAATGCTTCCAGCAGCTCTGAGGGTATTGCAGTGATGCCTCAATATGGAGGCATCCTGCAATACCACTTTACAAGCCTCCGATGCAGAGAGAGCCACTCTGTGGCCCTCTCTGCACCGGTAGCGATGGTGCCAGTGCCTGGTAGTGCACTGTCCGGGTGTGAGAGTGAGCGCGCACGTGCACGATGAGCGTGCGCGTGCACAAGGGTGCGCGTACACGTGAACGTGCATGGGCGCGTGCACGGTGCGCGCGTGCACGTGCACGTGCACACAGCCACACTGACACCAATGAATCAGGCAGAAAGGGAGAAAAAGTTAAAAAAAAATTCAAATATAAAAGGATCTGGGAGGGGGAGGGGGTGGGGGTATTGTGGGGGGGCTGCTACACTACAGAAATAGTTTTAAAGTTAAAAAATTAAATAAAAATACTTTTTGGGGGGGGTTTGGGGCCAAACTGGGTACTGGCAGACAGCTGCCAGTACCCAAGATGGCGGTAATTAGGTAGGGGAGAGGGTTAGAGAGCTGGAGGGGGGGGGGATCAGGGAGGTTGGGGCTAAGGCAGGGGTCCATCACAGCTAAAATATTTTATTATTTTTATTTAAAAAAAAAAAAAAAAACTCTTATTTAGTACTGGCAGACTTTCTGCCAGTAATTAAGATGGCGGGAACAATTGTGGGGTGGGGGAGGGAAGAGAGCTGTTTGGGAGGGATCAGGGGGTGGGATGTGTCAGGTGGGAAGCTGATCTCTAAAATTAACCCTGCAAGCTCCCTACAAGCTACCTAATTTAACCCCTTCACTGCTGGGCATAATTAACACGTGGTGCGCAGCAGCATTTAGCGGCCTTCTAATTACCAAAAAGCAACTCCAAAGCCATATAAGTCTGCTATTTCTGAAAAAAGGGGATCCCAGAGAAGCATTTACAACCATTTGTGCCATAATTGCAGAAGCTGTTTATAAATAATTTCAGTGGGAAACCTAAAGTTTGTGACAAATTTTGTGAAAAAGTGAACTTTTTTTTTTTTTTTTGATCGCATTTGGCGGTGAAATGGTGGGATGAAATATACCAAAATGGGCCTAGATCAATACTTTGGGTTGTCTTCTAAAAAAAATATATACATGTCAAGGGATATTCAGGTATTCCTGACAGATATCAGGGTTCCAATGTAACTAGCGCTAATTTTGAAAAAAAGTGGTTTGGAAATAGTGAAGTGCTACTTGTATTTATTGCCCCATAAATTGCAAAAAAAGCAAAGAACGTGTAAACATTTGGTATTTCTAAACTCAGGACAAAATTTAGAAACTATTTAGCATGGGTGTTTTTTGGTGATTGTAGATGTGTAACAGATTTTGGGGGTCAAAGTTAGAAAAAGTGTATTTTTTTTCAATTTTTTCCTCATATTTTATTATATTTTTTTTAGTAAATTATAAGACATGATGAAAATAATGGTATCTTTAGAAAGTCCATTTAATGGCGAGAAAAACGGTATATAATATGTGTGGGTACAGTAAATGAGTAAGAGGAAAATTACAGCTAAACACAAACACTGCAGAAATGTAAAAATAGCCATTGTCATTAAGGGTAAGAAAATTGAAAAATGGTCTGGTCATTAAGGGGTTAAAGAAATTACACAGAGTGTTAGGAAAGGGCTGTACAGACTTAATGGAATCAGGGTGTATAAGTGATAATGGATCATGGATGTACGCTCTCAAACCAGTACCGTGACTGACGTTATTTGTCTTTTACTCAGACGTATGGATGTACTAACCTTTTATAGATATTGAAACTGCTACATAAGGACGATTATACCAACTTTGAACTGCTAAAGGATACAAAGTATATGCATAATTCTAAAGGACTTTTTTTTCCATCCATTTAGTTACTTTTCCTGTGATGTTGGCAGCATCCTATATTTCCTAGGGACGCCTAGGGTTTGTGTGTTTCTTTTGCTTATGTTTTTTGTGCTTGTTTTGAGTGTAGGGAGAGTATATTGGGCCTGAGATTAATGCTTTTTTTAATTTATATGTATTTTTTGGAACACATTAAATATTTGACATCTGTTTGGGGTGCTGAGAATTTATATATATATATATCACATAAAAGATCAGGTGACATGCACAACTTTATAGATAATCTCTTATCTTGGTTATTATCACTGGGATCAAATCCGAAACAATTAAAGCTTTTTTTAATTATTATTATTTATTTACTTTCCAGGGATTTTTTTTCACAAATAAATTTGCCAACCCATGAGTTAGAGCAGTACTGGGCAAACAAAATTATTCCAAGGGGTGTACGTGCATTCCCTAAGTCCTCTAAAGAGCCTTATTTTGGGACTTTAAAGTCAATATATTAGCAAATAATCACTGCATTGCAAAAAAAAAGGTGTATACAAAAAGTATACGCACAGCACAGTTTACAAAGTTTAGCAAATCAAGAGTTATTCAGGGATACATAATTGGTGGAATTCCTATTCCTGGTCACCAGTTCTGTAACTGAGGTTGTGCCCTGATCTAAGCAATCGTGGTGCATAATGTAGCAAGTGTGATGGAAGCATAGCAGCCTATCTGGGCAATATACAATTTCAGTTTAATTTAATATTAATATTCTCTGTCTCTAGTGTAGACAGTTGGCCAAAGTTTTAGGTTACAGGTTACAGGTATATAAAAATTCTGCAAGCAGCGAAACAATCTGTTTTCAGGGTAAAAGTGGCCTAATGTAATGACACAAGGGAAATAGAAGTACTGGTGAGCGTATTGAAAGAATTTCACCAGCCCAAAGAGTTTTACAGAATCGTCCGCTAAATGCTATTGCATTGTCTTTTTATTTTGCATTTGTATATTATGCAATTCTATTGTATTTTATGGTTCTTTTATGAATCTGTGTGACTGATACAAAAGACGATGAAATTACACAATAGAGAAGACAAATGAAGAATACTGTTATAAGATATTAATCAATAATAAAGGGATATGAAACTCACTTTTTTTCATGATTCAGATGGAGCATGCAATATTAAGCAACTTTCTCATTTCTGGGTAGCGCTTGCTGATTGGTGGCTACATTTAGCCACCAATCAGCAAGCGCTACCCAGGTGCTGAACCATAAATGGGCCGGCTCCTAAGCTTACATTCCTGCTTTTCAAATAAAGATACTAAAAGAACAAAGCCAAATTGATAACAGAGTATGCCATTATAAATTTCTAATATATTCCTATCTGAATCATGAAAAAAATGTTTGGTTTCATATCCCTTTAACTAGGTTTTAGCACCATGGGAGAGTAAGAAGCTATCAAAAGAAGAGAGTAGCTTGTTGTATATTTGTACTTCATAATCTACAACCGTCACAGCATTTAAATAGAACCTTTTAACCTCATAAATCTTTATCTCTCTGTTCTCGCTCCTCGTAATTGGTTAAAACAAATGTTCGCTTCAGGGTTGCCAGTGTCCTAGTTTTATTTTTAGCACTTATTGGGATGCAAAAAAAAAAAAAACATCCACTCACATGACTTAAACATCCTGCGTTGAATAGGGGATCTCTGAAATAAACATTTGCTAGTGTTAGAAGCAGGTTTAGATTGGTATAGAACACAAACTCCCCACAGCTGATATAAGTCAACACTGATTTGTATGGAAGTAGCAGCCGTGATTCTCTGGCAGAAACCTGAGCAGAATATTTTATCAGTGATCACAGCTGATTTCCCTCTGATAGAATTGCCTCTCAGCTGACATAACCTACCATTGTTTTGGGATCAACCTACATAAAAAAATAAATCATTAAAATTAAAAAAGTCTAACACAGGTAGAGTAACGCGTTCTTTAGTGATTGTTACCATAAGCCAAATACTCAGTTTATCTGTATTTTTATATGAAACAAATTCTATGTGAATTTAGTAAATTAGAAGATTCATTCATTTGTAAAATAATATATTAACCCATTTGCTGCTGAGCCTTTTTAGCACTTCCATATCTCTCAACATTTTCAGGATGCCCTCCAGGAGAAGTTGCTCTGACCTATGTGAGCAGGAGTTGCAGGGTGTAAGCGGGAGTGTCCTGTGGGAAGCGCCATGACAGGATGGGTTGCAGGTAATTAAAGGCCAGAGTCAAACAAGCTGGGTTGGGTGTGTTATGGGCATAGTGGGTGCAGGTTGTGGGTGAAGCCTGGGCAGTCTCTGGTTTTATTTTGGAAACTGGGATGTTTACAAATAAATATAGTAACCCAAGCGCTATATGGGTTGCCTAAAGCTCACTACCAAAAAAAGTCCCCTAGCGGACTTCAGATAGCTAAAAGTATAACAAAGGAAGGAGGGAGCGCTAAAAGCTTAATAGGCTGAAACTGTGAAGCAACTCAAGTTATATATGAAAGGAATCACAATTTAATGAAATGAAAACAGGAAATGAAGTGTAAAAACATAGAATAAAAGGGCCTATCACTAACATTAATATGGCCTGTCACTAACATGGATCCATGATATATCTAAAATCAAGGTTAAAACTAAACAATAAAACAGGTCAAAATGCAAATACAAATAGATTAACACAGTAGAAATGGTAAAAATTAAGGTATACAAATACCAAACAGTAAAAACAGTACGTGAATGTAAGATGAAAAGTCCTGTATCTGTAAGTGGAAAATTGCAAAAAAACAAAATTAAGATGAATCCAAACACGGGTGAGGGTTCAATCAGTGACCCAAAGTGGTCAAGCTTGGTGTATCAGCAATCCAATAAATCCATTAGTGGCAAATCATCATAGAAGCCAAACGGTATCAAAAACTTACAACAAAAATAGTACAAAATAGTGTCCAAAAAAGGAAGTCCAAACTTATGTAAACTCCAAAAAATTAATGTGAAAATTGTGTATCCAATCAATAATTGAAACAATGTATCATAGTGAAAAAAATAAGTGAAAAAAGAGAGAGAAAACTGATGATGATCAAAATAACGATAAAAAGTCCAACCTGTGAATAGACAAAAACAAACAATAGTGCAATGAAGCTTTTATACTTATAGGATATAAAGAAATAAGCTCACCAGTATGTCTGTGTCAACGCGTTTTGGCCTGTATCAAGGCCTTTCTCAAGACTATCTCTCTTTATTCACTTATTTTTTTCACTATGATACATTGTTTCAATTATTGATTGGATACACAATTTTCACATTCATTTTTTGGAGTTTACATAAGTTTGGACTTCCTTTTTTGGACACTATTTAGTACTATTTTTGTTGTAAGTTTTTGATACCGTTTGACTTCTATTATGATTTGCCACTAATGGATTTATTGGATTGCTGATACCCCAAGCTTGACCACTTTGGGTCACTGATTGAACCCTCACCCGTGTTTGGATTCATCTTAATTCTGTTTTTTTTTTTTTTTTGCAATTTTCCACTTACAGATACAGGACTTTTCATCTTACATTCACGTACTGTTTTTACTGTTTGGTATTTGTATACCTTAATTTTTACCATTTCTACTGTGTTAATCTATTTGTATTTGCATTTTGACCTGTTTTATTGTTTAGTTTTAACCTTGATTTTAGATATATCATGGATCCATGTTAGTGACAGGCCATATTAATGTTAGTGATAGGCCATTTTATTCTATGTTTTTACACTTCATTTCCTGTTTTCATTTCATTAAATTGTGATTCCTTTTATATATAACTTGAGTTGCTTCACAGTTTCAGCCTATTAAGCTTTTAGCGCTCACTCCCTCCTTTGTTAAACTGGGATGTTTACCCTGATGCGACAATGGGGCACAAACCATGACTGTCCTGTAATATGCTCTGCACTTACGGTTGCCAGGTGTCCAGTATTTAACTGGACACTTCAGTATTTTAGCAGACTGTCCAGTAAAATCTTCACATAAATACTGGATACTGAAATTTCCATTGTTTTAAAGTCTCTGAGTGTTTAATTTAAAAGTCTTCCTAAGCTTCAAATATGGAGAAGAAAGAAGTAAGGGACAGCCAAGGGGTCATATCTCTACTATTTGTGTGTTACTAGTATATTACTGGCAGCCAAGGGGTCATATTTCTACTATTTGTATGTTACTAGTATATTACTGGCAGCCAAGGGGTCATATCTCTACTATTTGCATGTTACTAGTATATTACTGGCAGCCAAGGGGTCATATCTCTACTATTTGCATTACTAGTATATTACTGGCAGCCAAGAGGTCATATCTCTACTATTTGCATGTTACTAGTATATTACTGGCAGCCAAGGGGTCATATCTCTACTGTTTGCGTGTTACTAGTATATTACTGGCAGCCAAGGTGTCATATCTCTACTGTTTGCATGTTACTAGTATATTACTGGCAGCCAAGGGGTCATATTTCTACTATTTGTGTTATTAGTATATTACTGGCAGCCAAGGGGTCATATCTCTACTATTTGTGTGTTACTAGTATATTACTGGCAGCCAAGGGGTCATATCTCTAATATTTGTGTATTACTAGTATATTACTGGCAGCCAAGGGGTCATATCTCTACTATTTGTGTGTTACTAGTATATTACTGGCAGCCAAGGGGTCATATCTCTACTATTTGTATGTTACTAGTATATTACTGGCAGCCAAGGGGTCATATCTCTACTATTTGTGTGTTACTAGTATATTACTGGCAGCCAAGAGGTAAAATGATTGATTTGTAAATTACTGGCAGCCAAGGGGTAAAATGAGTGCTTACATGTGAAAAAAAATGTACATGGTGGGATTAAGAGTGGGGTCTAAGTTAGTTCTTTGGTGGGCAAATATTGTGTGATCAATATACCATTGTGCCCAGTCACCTGCAGATTGGCCAGTATTTTTATGGGGGGCATCTGTCAACCCTATCTGCACTGTTGCGTTAGATTACAGTCAGGCTAACCTTTTGCATTGAGTGTTGTAACTAACATCGCCCTTCAATCAAGTCCATCAGAATTCCCCTATGAAAACCTCCATGTCTGATTGAGTGATTTTTTTTTTCTTTACCGCTTCAGCCTTTAAGAAGCTGAAACTAAATTAGAAACATATATCACAGCAAAACCCAGTAAAAAAACAAACAAACAAAAAAACTGAAAATTATAAGAAAAAAATGATGTCTCAAATGGGATTTTTACAGATCTTCGTGGTAGCAAAATATACATAACCAAACGTAAACCATGGCCACTAATTAATTCAGTACTGATAAACACTGCGTCATTGTAACTTGATCCGTCACTGGATTCTCTAAAGACAAATGTCTCCTTGCCAGCTGTGTCATATACGTTTCAGTGAGGTGCTCAATAAGACAAGCAGTTTAAAAGCCATATTGAAATCCCAGTCTAATTCAAGCTTGCTTTAAAAATTGCTTTAATACAGAATGTACTTTAGAAATAAAAGTTTGCAAGTCCATTTGTCCAGTTGATTCTCTTATCTAATTGCGGTTTACAGATCACAGTGACTCAGAGGCATGATTTGATGTTATGATGTTATGGCACTGCAAAATAAACAATAATAACAATACACATTAACATTTTGTATTAAAAGCGAATGTAAACAACACATTGTAACAGCAACAGTAGCACTAACAGTAGCACTAACAGTAGCACTAACAGTAGCACTAGCTACTAATTTAACTTTATTTATGTTTAAGCTGCTATCCAGATGACCCCCTTAAATATCAAGCAACATAAAATACATTTTTGAGAGAAAGAGAGAGAATGGATTTATGTGTTTATATGTGTATATATGTCTGTAAATATATATGTACACCACACACCCACATATACATATTTAGACATGAAATAAATGTATGTATCTCTATATTAAATGCCTTTGCACCCTTATATATATATAACACATGAGACCTCATATCTTTGAGCCCTTATATTTTTTTGCACTTTTTTTAATAATTCTTATTTTGATAAATGTATTTGTATGTGTTTTGTGCATCTTTTTAGTCAAATGTAACAGTTAACCAGAGTTTTGAAATCGCTCTATCCTGATGTGCAATAAATTAAATTGTGCTTGAGCGAATGCGTTTACTTTCAACTTGGACAGACACCTGCAATAAACCCCTTTTCACTTGGGCGCAACAGTTAGCGCACCTCTAGTAATTTAGCCCTTAATGTCCTTTTCATGAAATCCATTCTGGGCTCTCCAATGAAGGGAGTCAGCTCTGTTAAAGGGACGTCAACTCCAAAATGTTTATTGTTTAAAAATATAGATAATCCCTTTATTACCCATTCCCTAGTTTTGCATAACCAACACAGTTATATTAATACACTTTTTACCTCTGTGATTACCTTGTGTCTAAGCCTCTTCTGACAGCCCCCTGATCAAATGGCATTTTATTTATTATCTATTGACTTGCATTTTAGCCAATTAGTGCTGTGTTGTTCACAACTTCACGGGCGTGAACACAATGTTATCTATATGGCTCACATGAACTAGCACTCACCTGTTGTGAAAACAAATAAAAAAAAAAACATGTGTTAAGAGGCTGCCTGTAGTGGCTTAAAAAACGGCAGAAATGTAGAGGTTTAAAGGTTATAAAGTATATTAATATAACAATGTTGGTTGTGCATAGCTGGGGGGATGGGTAGTAAAGGCATTAGCTATCTTTTTAAACAATAACAATTTTGGTGTTGACTGTCCCTTTAAGCAAATCTATCTTCATTACACAATGTGTTGGGTGGTATGATTGTAAAAGAGAAGGCTAGGATTGCTATTGATTTCCAGTATCTGTGTTAGTTGTTTAAGGAACATACATCCTTTTTTATTTTTATGAGATATTTTATAGATTTTTTTCCAAATAAGAAAAATGGAGAGTACAGACAAATTAAATTCTCAAATACAATGTTATAAATCAGATCATCTATACAATGTTTACATTAATAAAGAAAAATTACGAAGTGGCAATTATAATCAGTCATTTACAGTATATAGGGGGGAAAAAACAGGTCTATAAACACCTTACGGCTGAAAAACTATACAAGCCTTAAAATATATTATAAAATGTTCTATACATAGACTGCTGTCACTAAACTAGCACTGGAAGGTATACTGAATTATAAATAAGGTCATTCTTGCACCGTTCTTGATACCTATAGGACATCAAAATAAAGCCACAGGTCATTCATAGCATTTTAATATAGTATTATACAGACATACACATAGACAAACAAAATGTCTGTTTTGTACATTATTATAAGGGGGTCATTCATAATAATTAAGTGATTAATACTCCAAGCATTGGAAGCATTGGCACAAAAGTATTTCACAAAAATAAAACAGCTCTTGTCAAAGAAAGGATATAAGCTCAAAATGGTGGAGATCTCCACTTACTACATGGCAGTGTAATATAAAAGCAGCTAAATCTATCTCAAAAAGTGCTAAAGGGACTTCAGGCTGACATAGGTCATCAAAGTAGTATGAATGTCAAAGTGCATATTATATGTAGGGAGTCAGATGGACCTTATACTTATACATCAATAATAATAATGTAAACCATGAATAAGAGAAAGCTTGTCTAGAAAGCTTAATCAATGACTGGTGAATCCTCCTGGGAAGACATAGAGTCATTTAACCTTCTACTCCAAATGAGCTCCGTTGAACCAACACAATTATATTGAGGCTGACGTCATCATGTGTAAATGACTCTGCCACTAAATCAGAGAGGCCATTATCATCCTGGCTACCAGGCATCCTCTTTCTTCTGTTCATGGGCCAAGGGAAATAACAACCTGAGGCCAAAAAAAAAACAGTAGATCATTGGCACTACCATTAGCTCTCAGCACAGCTAGTTCTACCATCTGTATTTCAGTAGACTATGCAAAGACATGTAGCAGGAGAGATTACCAGTAATTTTGGAAGGGGCACAATCTAAGTAAACTGTGATAACACTGTATAATTGTACAGCAGTACAGCGTGTTTGGAGCCATGCTGAACTTATTTCTGCTCCAACACTGCATGATATGAGCCAACCTGTGAGTAGGAGCTTTCAGCTGCTTCAGCGCTCTATGGGCCACATTATCTGGAACCCCAGAAAAGCCAGGAGCACTGCTGTGGGGGAATCTTCTGCTGCAGAAGCCAGGGCCCGTGCTAAGTAGTATTGGGTTAGTGTAGCCGGCTCCATAGACATGTGATGCTAACTAAACTTCTTCATTCAAGGTATTGTGCGCTAGTTAGTGCTCCTTTTTATGCTCTCTGTTTTTGACCTGTTACCTGGACCCTGACCATGGCAAAGTTTTTGTATCACACTTCCTGTTTAACCCCTTAACTGAGATATGCATTTACGTATCTGTTTCGTCCTTCTGTTGGACACCTAGTTGGCTCTGACCCTTGTCTTGAAAGTTGCTCCAGAAATGAGCCGGCTCCTAGCATACGTCCATGTTTTTCAATAAAAGAGAACAAAGAAAAAAATTGATAATAGTAATATATTAGAAAGTTGTTTAAAATCACATGCTTTATCTGAATCATGAAAGAAAATGTTTTGGGTTTCATTACCCTTTAACGCGTACGTGATATTGCAATATCGCTATTGCGTTAACGTTAATGCTCCACTCATAATCTAGCCCTTTTTGCCCAATTCACTAGGGTGTGGCCTATTGTATGCCATTCAAAGGCTATATGGGAGTATCATTAGACAAAGCCAAAAGCTAGATTGCAAAGTTGTATCTGAGAGGAAGGAATTTCTTACATAAAATAGATCTGGTGTCTTAAACAGTTTGCTTTAAAAAATGGATATGTGAATATTCCAGGGATAAAATCTGTAAGTTATGTCACCAAACTGTTTAGCTAAAGAATGAACTTGCTTGCATAGGCCCACCCAGTGATCTTTAAAGTATGACATCTTCAGTGATCCAGATTGACAAACGCCTTTGTGGGAGACAACAAGCACTGCTCAAACCTTTCCTGTTAATCCTCTTTCAAGTTTAATGGCTGTTGAATCTAGTTCTCAGAAGGAGCCCTTGCAGATTGGCGCTATCAAGAGCCCCATCTCTTCTTCTGAATGTTCTAAACAGAGACTTAAATATTTGCTTCTATTGTGGTAAAGTTGAGCACTTCCTTTGTCATTGTCATGTGCGACCGAATAGAGCTTTCAAAGAAGCCTTCTTCCTGAATACTTCATCTTTTCCAAGCCTCTCTTATTGTAGTGATCAACAAAGAAAACTAGAGTGGAGGCTATTGCTGATTCTGGTGCCAGCAGCTGCTTTATTGATTCCACTTTGGCTAAAAATATTTAGCTGCCTCTACAAGCAAGATCTTCTACAGTTCATTGTTGATGGTAGTTGTAGAGGTGATGGTCTGTTGTGCAAGAGACATTACCATTATCTTTGTCTTTGGATACTGGTTATATAGAGACTTTGGAATTTGACGTTGTTGTTTAACCCATCCCCTGTGAGTTCTTTCATACAGGTGGTGATAGTCCCGATCCATTACTCATGGGAATTAACTTTCCTACCACTTGGAGGAGGCAAAGATTCCAAAACCTTAAGAGCTCTATATAACCCCTCCCACCTACAAAAGAGAGAGAGAGAGAGAGAGAGAGAGAGAACACTGCACTCACCGGATTTTGTCAGAATAAAAATCATTTTATTATGGTACAGAGTTAAAATGGTACAGAGTTAAAATGGTACAGAGTTAAAATGGTACAGAGTTAAAATGGTACAGAGTTAAAATGGTACAGAGTTAAAATGGTACAGAGTTAAAAGATGTTGTTTTAACTGTACCATAATAAAAGGATGTTTTTATCTATATACTGTATCTCTCTCTCTCTCTCTCTCTCTCTCTCTCTCTCTCTCTCTCTCTCTCTCTCTCTCTATATATATATATATATATATATATATATATATATATATATATATATATATATATATATATATATATATATATCATTATTTATATATGGCCCTGGAACAGAATCTTTCTTTGCTATTACCCTTATAGTTAGTTTGTGCATAGCAGTTTGTTTGGGCACTTAGTTTTGTTTTTCGCCCGTCAGGCCTTCAGGTTCAGGTTAGCTCATGCTCCATAGTTTTCTATTAGGGGTATTTTTTGCTGTCATTGGTCGGGTTAGCACACGCTCGTCAGTTACACGCATGTCAGGTTTTTTGGCGTGCATTTTTTCAATTGTTTTTTATGTTAAATTCCTTGTGTCTCTTTTTTTGACTGTTCAGTTTTGTGTGCATTATTACTTAAGCTACTTAGGAGGGGGTAGGTTTTCCATTCCTCAAGAGCTTATTTTAGGGGTTATAGTGCTTTATGCATGTTTTAATGCTATAATGGAGTGTTCAGATTCTGTTCCTATTTCTACCACATAAACTGAGTACCTAGTTTACCTTTCTATCAAAAGGTTTGTTTACTATAAGAATGCTGAAGTACCTTCCTCAGCTCATTTATGTGACTCATGTTTAAAGTTGTTGTTGCAATCAGCCCAATCTAATGCTGTTTCTGTGAGTAATAATGCTCCTTCTGTTTCTTCATTACAGGAGAATGCTAAGAAACTTTCACCTAAATTGAGAAAATTAATTACAGCAGCAGTATCTAAAGCTATGGCTGATCTCTCACACGCAAACAAGCGTTTAAGGTCAGTACAGGTTTCTCCTTCTACCAGTACTATGTGCCCTGGGACCAGGGATATTGTTATGTCTTCAGAAGGTGAAGTTTCTTCTGCTGATGCAAAATCTTCATCTGATGTTGAGCCTTATATTTCCTCTTGTTTGTTTAAAATTGAACGTATTTGTTCTCTTTTAAATTAACAGGCCCATTTATCAAGCTCCGTACGGAGCTTGAAGGGCCGTGTTTCTGGCGAGTCTTCAGACTCGCCAGAAACACAACTTATGAAGCAGCGGTCTAAAGACCGCTGTTTCATAACCCTGTCCGCCTCCTCTCAGCAGGCGGACAGGAATCGCCGGAAATCAACCCGATCGAATACGATCGGGTTGATTGACAGCTCCCTGCTGGCGGCCGATTGGTCGCGAGTCAGCAGGGGGCGGCGTTGCACCAGCAGCTGCTGGTGCAATGTTAAATGCGGAGAGCGTATTGCTCTCCGCATTTAGCGAGGTCTTGCGGACCTGATCCGCAGTGTCGGATCAGGTCCACAAGCCCTTTGATAAATGGGCCCCTAGGTCTTGATATCTTTAGGGGTTAAAAATCCTAAAGCTTCTGATAACAAACAATCACCTAGATTACGAGTTTTGCGTTAGAGGCTATGCGGTGCTGTTACAGAAGCATTAGTTATTTTGTTGTGAAGAGCTTATTTCCCAGCAGTAATGCCTGAACCAGCAAGCCAGCACCTAAGAAGGGCTCCAAGAAAACCGTAACAAGTATCATTTCATAAAGAGTTAACTCTTTTTTTTCAGCTTTTAGAAACTATTGTCTAATCACCTCTGGAGCCAGACTGCTAATTGATAAGATGAACTTGTAAACTTGTTATCTTAAGTACTGTAATCCTATTGTGGCCTGTCAAAGGACAGTGCTCTCTATCTAAATGTGTGATGGGGGATTTTGTGCTTCCCCCCCTCTCCCCCTGGGAGTGCCCTGTGTGCATGTAACCTTAATAAAAAGCAGGCTGGGCATCCCAGTCCTGAGTTCTTGTTTGACCCTCAATCGCAGCGTTGACTCGTTTTTGTGGGCAGAAGGGTATCCTAGCTGTACTGCAGCTAAGGGAGATTATTCTATATTTGCGAGACTCATATAGAATACTATGGAAAGCAGCTTCTCCCCTCTTTAGCAATAGGTATCCAGGCTACTAAGCGGTCCATCTCTCAGCGAGACTAAGGGTAACCGTAACATTTGGCGGCAGCGGCGGGATTTTCCTGGATTTCCTAGGAGAGGTACAGAACGGATGGAGAGCGCTTACGAAAAATTGAAGCGTACAACCCTAAAGGATTTACTTGAAAGCAGAGGGGGGTACGCCAGCAACCGGCCGAGGAGAGAGCTGATCGCAGAATTGACCGAACTGGATCAGAGCTTCACAATGGCGGAAACACCGACCATGATTAGTGACGAAAAAACCAGGATTGTTCGGGAAAGGCTCTCATTATACGGGCCGAACCCCTCCATGGAATTGATACAGCAGTTGATGGCGGAGGCGGACGAGGATATACGAGAGACTCAAGCCCACGAACTCAACCTAGCGAACGCACACCGCAATGCTGAAGCCCCGCAGGTAATCATCCCTGTCGAAAATGCTGGGAGGCCCAAGATACCCTATGCGGCATTTCGACCCTTCCTAGAGAGCGAGACAGGGATTGATGAATATTTGGCGGACTTCGAAAGGCAATGTGCCCTGCACCAGATTCCCAACAGAGAGTGGCCCACGATATTGTCTGGGAAACTATCCGGGCGAGCCCTGGAAGCCTTTCGTACTCTGGGTGCTGAGGAAGTGACACAGTATGAGCTAGTTAAGGAGACACTGTTGCGACGGTACGCTGTAACTCCGGACACGTATCGCCGACAGTTTCGGGGCACGGAAAAGAAGCCTAACGATACCCATATGGAATGGGCGCACCGAATGCGGAGAGCGGCAAATCACTGGCTGAGCGGATGTAAAGCGGTGACTGGGGAGGAAATTTTACAATTGTTTCTCTTAGAACATTTTTATAATGGCATGGAACAGCAAGGGAAGGAATGGCTGCGAGACAGGCGGCCTTCTACCTTAGAAGAAGCAGCCAAATTGGCCGATGAACATTATGACTCCCGTCTTCACGAACCCATGAACTACCGAGCTCCAGCACGGGTCGAACCCAGAGAGGTTTACCGTGCACCCCCTCGTGCTGAATTCCGAGCCCCGGTGCCCACAGGGCCCGTCCGACACTCAGGACCACCCAATAACAGCTCTGAGCGTCCCAGACCGACTTGCCACCGATGCAAGCAACCAGGGCATTTCATGGCTAGCTGCCCCCTTAATACGCACCAGACACCCAGGAATTACAATTACCCCTCTGGGTCCTATCGTCCGGCCCGGGCCCTCTGTGTTAACCAAGAGGCCCCTATGGAGGGATATGTGGGGCCGCTTCACGAGGCAGACCCTGTATATGCTGCCTCAGATAACCGCCAGCACCATCGGCAGAGGGTATGGCTCGAGGGGCGATCTACCGAGGGATTGCGAGACACAGGGGCTACTATCACGCTGGTACAGAGTCATTTGGTGCCAGAGCACAAGCGATCCGGACAGACTGTGGCCGTTAGAGTGGCGGGGGGGGATGTGTACAAAATTCCAACAGCTAAAGTGCATCTTGATTGGGGAGCGGGAAAGGGGGCTGTGAACGTGGGCCTAATGGATAATTTACCTGCCGAAGTACTACTGGGCAACGATTTGGGCCCCATGACTTCTGCCTATGCTCCAGTATGCAACAACGAGGCGGACCCAGTGACTACACGGGCCCAAGCCCGGACGGAGCGAGAGCTCTCACCAGTGCGGGAGCCGTCCTCAGCCAAGTAGGCGAAGATGGAGGGGAGCATCCAGTTGCCTACATCAGCCGGAAGCTCCTGCCCCGCGAAGTCAGCTATGCAGCGGTCAAAAAGGAGTGTTTGGCTTTGGTGTGGGCATTAAAGAAATTGACTCCCTATTTATATGGTCAGGAGTTCACTCTGGTCACCGACCATAACCCGTTGGTGTGGCTGAACCGGGTCTCTGGAGATAACGGCAGGCTATTACGTTGGAGCTTATCGTTGCAACCCTTCAATTTCACCATTACTTACAGACCTGGGAAAGAGAATGGCAACGCCGACGGGTTGTCCAGACAAACCGACCTCAGCCCCGCATAACCAGCGGTCTGGACAGCCTTAGTCTGCCCCGAAAAGGGGTCAGACCGTGTCTGCCAGAGTGTTCCACAGAAAGGGAGCACTGTTACAGAAGCATTAGTTATTTTGTTGTGAAGAGCTTATTTCCCAGCAGTAATGCCTGAACCAGCAAGCCAGCGCCTAAGAAGGGCTCCAAGAAAACCGTAACAAGTATCATTTCATAAAGAGTTAACTCTTTTTTTTCAGCTTTTAGAAACTATTGTCTAATCACCTCTGGAGCCAGACTGCTAATTGATAAGATGAACTTGTAAACTTGTTATCTTAAGTACTGTAATCCTATTGTGGCCTGTCAAAGGACAGTGCTCTCTATCTAAATGTGTGATGGGGGATTTTGTGCTTCCCCCCCTCTCCCCCTGGGAGTGCCCTGTGTGCATGTAACCTTAATAAAAAGCAGGCTGGGCATCCCAGTCCTGAGTTCTTGTTTGACCCTCAATCGCAGCGTTGACTCGTTTTTGTGGGCAGAAGGGTATCCTAGCTGTACTGCAGCTAAGGGAGATTATTCTATATTTGCGAGACTCATATAGAATACTATGGAAAGCAGCTTCTCCCCTCTTTAGCAATAGGTATCCAGGCTACTAAGCGGTCCATCTCTCAGCGAGACTAAGGGTAAACGTAACAGGTGCTAACGTGCAGTTTATGCTCACCGCTCACTTACAGACCGCTGGTATTACGGGTTTTTACAAACCCGGCATTAAAAGACCAGAAGTGAGCGTTGAGCAAAATTTTGCTCCACATCTCACTCCAATACCAGCGCTGCTTACGTTAGCGGTGAGCTGGTGTAACGTGCTCGTGCATGATTTCCCCTTAGGAATCAACAGGGAGAGCCGGCTGAAAAAAAGACTAACACCTGCAAAAAAGCAGCGTTTAGCTCCTAACGCAGCCCCATTGATTCCTATGGGGAAATAAAATTTATGTCTACACCTAACACCCTAACATGAACCCCGAGTCTAAACACCCCTAATCTTACACTTATTAACCCCTAATCTGCCGCCCCCGACATCGCCGACACCTACATTATATTATTAACCCCTAATCTACCGCCCCCGACATCGCTGACACCTACATTATATTATTAACCCCTAATCTGCCGCTCCGGACATCGCCGACACCTACATTATACTTATTAACCCCTACTCTGCTGCCCCCAACATCGCCGACACCTACATTATATTTATTAACCCCTAATCTGCCGCCCCCAACGTCGCCGCCACTATTCTAAATTTATTAACCCCTAAACCTAAGTCTAACCCTAACCCCCCCCAACTTAAATATAATTTAAATAAATATAAATAAATATTCCTATCATTAACTAAATTATTCCTATTTAAAACTAAATACTTACCTGTAAAATAAACCCTAAGCTAGCTACAATATAACTAATAGTTACATTGTAGCTAGCTTAGGGTTTATTTTTATTTTACAGGCAAGTTTGTATTTATTTAAACTAGGTAGAATAGTTATTAAATAGTTATTAACTATTTAATAAACTACCTAGCTAAAATAAAGACAAATTTACCTGTAAAATAAAACCTAACCTAAGTTACACTAACACCTAACACTACACTATAATTAAATTAATTCCCTAAATTAACAACAATTAAATACAATTAAATAAAATTAGCTAAAGTACAAAAAAAACACTAAAGAAAATAATAAACACATTACAAGATTTTTAAACTAATTACACCTAATCTAATCCCCCTAACAAAATAAAAAAAAATAAAAAAAATAAAAAAAAGCCCTACCCTACACTAAATTACAAATAGCCCTTAAAAGGGCCTTTTGCGGGGCATTGCCCCAAAGTAATCAGCTCTTTTACCTGTAAAAAAAATTACAAATCCCCCCCAATATTAAAACCCACCACCCACACAACCAACCCTACTCTAAAACTCACCCAATAGCCCCTTAAAAAAAAACACTAACCCCTTGAAGATCACCTTACCGGGAGAAGTCTTCATCCAACCGGGCCGAAGTCCTCGACGAAGCCGGGAGAATTCTTCATCCAAGCCGGGCGAAGTGGTCCTCCAGACGGGCAGAAGTCTTTATCCAGATTGTATCTTCTATCTTCATCCATCCGACGCAGAGCATCCTCTTCAATCAACGGCTAACACTGAATGAAGGTACATTTAAGTGACGTCATCCAAGATGACGTCCCTTCAATTCCGATTGGCTGATAGAATTCTATCAGCCAATCCAGCCAATCGGAATTAAGGTAGAAAAAAAATCCTATTGGCTGATGCAATCAGCCAATAGGATTGAGCTTGCATTCTATTGGCTAATTGGAACAGCCAATAGAATGCAAGCTCAATCCTATTGGCTGATTGGATCAGCCAATAGGATTTTTTTTACCTTAATTCCAATTGGCTTATAGAATTCTATCAGCCAATCGGAATTGAAGGGACGCCATCTTGGATGACGTCACTTTAAGGTACCTTCATTCAGTGTTAGTCGTCGATTGAAGAGGATGCTACGCATCGGATGTCTTGAAGATGTACCCGCTCCGCGCCGGATGGATGAAAATAGAAGATGCCGTCTGGATGAAGACTTCTGCCCGTCTGGAGGACCACTTCGCCCGGCTTGGATGAAGACTTCTCCCGGCTTTGTTGAGGACTTCTCCCGGTAAGGTGATCTTCAAGGGGTTAGTGTTAAGTTTTTTTAAGGGGGTATTGGGTGGGTTTTAGAGTAGGGATGGTTGTGTGGGTGGTAGGTTTTAATGTTGGGGGGATTTGTAATTTTTTTTACAGGTAAAAGAGCTGAATACTTTGGGGCAATGCCCCGCAAAAGGCCCTTTTAACGGCTATTTGTAATTTAGTGTAGGGTAGGGCTTTTTTTATTTGTGGGGCTTTTTTATTTTGTTAGGGGAATTAGATTAGGTATAATTAGTTTAAAAATCTTGTAATTTGTTTATTTTCTGTAATTTAGTTGGGGTTTTTTTGTACTTTAGCTAATTTTATTTAATTGTATTTAATTGTTGTTAATTTAGGGAATTAATTTAATTATAGTGTAGTGTTAGGTGTTAGTGTAACTTAGGTTAGGTTTTATTTTACAGGTAAATGTGTCTGTATTTTAGCTAGGTAGTTTATTAAATAGTTAATAACTATTTAGTAACTATTCTACCTAGTTAAAATAAATATAAACTTGTCTGTTAAATAAAAATAAATCCTAAGCTAGCTACAATGTAACTATTAGTTATATTGCAGCTATCTTAGGGTTTATTTTATAGGTAAGTATTTAGTTTTAAATAGGAATAATTTAGTTAATCATAGTACTTTTTATTTAGATTTCTTTTAATTATATTTAAGTTAGGCGACGTTGGGGGCAGCAGATTAGGGGTTAATAAATGTAGATAGGTGGCGGCGATGTTAGGGACGGCAGATTAGAGGTTAATAAAATGTAACTAGTGTTTGCAAGGCGGGAGTGCGGCGGTTTAGGGGTTAATATATTTATTATAGTGGCGGCGATGTCCGGTTGGGCAGATTAGGGGTTAACATTTTTATTTTAGTGTTTGCAATGCGGGAGGGCCTCGGTTTAGGGGTTAATAGGTAGTTTATGGGTGTTAGTGTACTTTTTAACACTTTAGTTAAGAGTTTTATGCTACGGTGTTGTACCATAAAACTCTTAACTACTGACTTTAAAATGCGGTACCAGACTTGACAGCAGAGGGTCTACCGCTCACTTTTTGTCAGACTCGTAATACCAGCGCTATGCAAGTCCCATTGAGAAAAGAGGATACGCAATTTATGTAAGTTGATTTGCGGTATTTCCAAGTCTGGCCAAAAAAGGCCTCGCTTCCATTGAGTCGTAATTCAGTTTGCGTGCACTCGCAAACCGTTAAATATGCTGTCGAAAGCAATAGCGTTTAACGACTGTTTCCAATGGCGCATTATACCTCAATATCGGCTGCCGGACTTCGGCTGCCGAAAAGATTTTCGCGTCCCATAGAAAGTAATAGAAGCCGTTAATCGATAAATTATACCAGGTTTCCATTGAAAGCGCTAACCGTTAATACACTGTCGGAGGCTGTCGATACATTGAGAAATATTACCCCCAGCTCAACTAGGTGTAAAGGAGGAAAAAAGAGCTTTTTGAGGCCTGTTTCTCATTGAAATAGCAAATCACAAAAATATTATGAGTGTTTCAATGTACAAATAACATTATATATGCTACATTTATTGGTCCTATGTATAGGAATATTTGCACCCATGTTGTCATAGAAATTTCAATATGTATGTGCATATAAAAATATATGCAAGCACCACAATTATGGAACGACCTCCCGCACACTTTCAAACCTTCCCCATGCCTAATATCCTTTAAGAGATCCCTCTCTACATATCTCAAAACAGAATGCACCTGTCATTGTTGATTATATATTTCCTACCGGTTCTATGTTAAATTTTTGTGCATATATGGTGTATTATTATTTTTTTTTATTTTATTGTACCCATTGTATCAATGCAATGTTTTGTGGACCCAGGACATACTTGAAAACCATAGAAATCTCAATGTATCTTTCCTGGTAAAATATTATAAAAATAAATAAAATATCTACCTATTCAAAATGAAACCTTTGCCCAGGGATGCTATATATAATCTCAATACATATAGAAAAATAATAAGGGATGCAAATTAAGAAAGGGGTGAGCTATATAGTCAAATGAAACAAAAAATATGGGATGTTAAAAAAAAAAAAAAATAGGATGGGCAAAATGTATATATAAAAAAACAAGTTATATAGTGAGGAAGGGAAGGGTAGTCAAAGGGGGGATGGGAAGTGGAATAAGGGGATTAATGAAAGGAGTAATAAAGGAAGATGGGGATATGGGGGTTAATGAAAAAAAAAATGTGAATGTGTTTGTATCAAATAAAAGTGTGTATGTGTGTGTGTGTGTATTTGTGTGTATAAACTAATGTGTGTTAATTAACTAATGTATGGATGTGTGTGTGTGTGTTCCTAATATTATATGAGGCCTACAATAAGAATATATGGAAATCAAATATCAAACTCTCCACTAACTCTCAAACAACTCTCAAAAACCCAAAACTCCTACCAACGCAACTAGCTCCCGTGTCTTTCTCTCTAGAGGCGATCACAGGTAAAGAGCGCAGGCGCAAACCGTTATTCTTATAGACAGAGGTCGGGTTACCATGGCAATGCACTTGTTATGGCGCGCTTTTCGACAAATCCGACATCGGTTGGCAACGCAAACTTACGTACGGCCGAAAAGAGCGACTGCGCGCAACACGCTAATCTTTTCAATGGAAACCTGGTACTAAAATGGAGCCGTAAATTACCTTTAGCTGTCGTCCGCTTCGGTAGCTTACGGCTCCATTTTTAACGACTCAATGGAAGCGAGCTCAAAGTGAGCAGTACACCTGTACCTGCAAGACTCGTAATACCAGCGGGCGTTAAAAAGCAGTTAAAAAGCAGCGTTAGGACCGGCCAACAATGTTTTTTAAGCCTAACGCACAACTCGTAATCTAGCCGAATGTAATCACTTTAATTCAGTTTTTAAACTTCCTGACATTTTTACTATTCCTGATGATGTCTCTGACATGATTTCTAAGGAATGGACTAAGCCTGGAGATTCATTTAACCCTTCTGCAAGGTGTAGGAAATGAAAGCCTTTACCAGCTCCTAATATTGAGTTATGGTTATTGGAAACAGTTCCTAAGGTTGATGGGGCTATTTCCACTTTGGCTAAGTGTACTACTATTCATTTGGAAGATAGTACTTATTTTAAAGATCCTCTAGACAGGAGGCCATTTTTATAGCTGATGTGGCTGCTGTGTCAACTTATTGATTGTCCAGTTTTATTTCTATTTTCTTGAAAGGTGTGGTTTCTTTTAGCCATTTCCTCTGCTAGAAGAGTTTCTGAATTATCTTCTCTTTCTTGTGAACCGCCCTATCTGATTTTTCATCAGGATAAGACAGTCTTGAGAACTACTTTTGACTTCTTGACAAAAGTTGTTTCTTCTGATTACATTAGACGAGAAATTGTTGTTCCTTCTTTGCGTAATCCCAAGTCTGCTTCAGAAAAATGTTTGCATAATTTGGATGTTGTTAGGGTATTACATTATTACATCGATGCTACTGGCCTGTAGACAAACTTCTAGTTTGTTCATTTATTTTTCTGGCTTCTGCCATTTCTTAAGCTTCTTGGTTGAAACTTTTGATTCACAAGGCTTATTTGGAGTCAGGTCAGCTTCCACAGCAACGGATTACTGCTCATTCTACCAGATCAGTTGCTACTTAATGGGCTTTAAAGAATGAGGCCTTAGTTGATAAAATTTGTAAAGCAGCTACTTGGTCTTCTTTTCATACTTGTACTAAATTCTACCATTTTGATGTTTTTGCTTCCTCTGAGGCAGCTTTTGGTAGAAAGGTGCTCCAGGCAGTTGTTTCAATTTGATTCTTGCCTGTATTCTTCAAAAGGCTACTTTTCTTGTATTGCATTATTTTTATTGGACAAGATTAAAGCCTGCACTTTTCCTCCTCCTGCCCCTTCTTTGACCTTCTCTCTGGTGAATGGTCTTTCATATGTCAAAGGCAGAATTTTTGTCCATGATTAATTTTGTTTAGAAGTTCTTCAGGCTTATCATGATCTACCAGCTGCTAGGCATGGTGTTATTAAACAAACAATGGACTTAATAAAACCAGGCCACCAAAATGTCTAGAAATTAAGTATGTATGGAAATGTATATTTTTTATTTAGGTTTTGTGCTACCCTAGGCACTGAGAAATCTGCTGCCTTCCATACCCACCTCCACACATTTTGTAGCTCATATATGCCTCCTACATTATTCTCACAGACATACTAAGAAGTAATTTTTTTCCGTTATTATGGCCAGACCCCCTCTGAGAGACACTTTTTACATCAGTTATTCATTATTTCAAGCCCCATGGAGAGCACAAGAGCTGCAAAGCATAATGAAACCAAGCTGTTTGTTCAACATTTGCTGCCCTGCCAAAATCCCTATGCACTAGGAAAAGGCTTAGATGGCCTAGGCCAAAATACAGCCCTGCTTGTGTTACTTGTGCTAGGATGAAACACTTTACTTTGGTTCCGGTGGGATCTTTGTATCCTTTACCTGTTCCTGATGCTCTTTGGGCTTATGTCTCCATGGATTTCATTGTGGATCTACCCTTGATGGTTTTTATAGTGTTATGGTGGTGGTTGATTATTTTATTAAGATGGCCCATTTTATTCCTGCTGCTAGTTTACCCTCTGCTAGTGTGATGGCTACTTTATTCATCAAGGAAGATTTTTTCGTTTGCATGGCCTGCCACAGGTTCTCAGGTTCTCAGTTTACATCCAGATTTAGATTTTTGTTCTAGTTTACACATGTCAAGGTCTTTATCTTCTGGATATCATCCTCAGACTAATGGCTAGATGGACAAGACTAATCATACTATGGAGCACTGCTGATGGGGAATCCTCTGCTGCAAGAGCCAGGGGCCATGCTAAGTGGTATTGGATTATTGCGGCCATCTCCATTCAAAGTATTGTTTGCTAGTTAGCACTTTCTGTGGTACCTCTGGCCTTATCTTTGGTGCCAAAACTGAATGGGAGGTGTTAAAGGGCTCTCTCAGACTCCCATTCAGGGCTTGGTTATTGTCCCATGAAAACCAAAGTGTACCTCTTCTCAACCTGTTACCTTGACCCTGACCTTTTGGATCACGCTACCTGTTTAACTGAGAGACTCATTTACTGGACTGATTCTCTGGCTACTGAGCTCTGGAACTGTGCCATGACTTATGTATCTGTCTCATCCTTCTGTATATACACCTAGACTCAGACTGTACCTCTGGCTCTGACCCTTGGTTTGTCTATGGATAATTCTTCTGAATTCATGATTATTGAAAACTGCTCCTTCCTGCAAAACTGGTTCCAGCTCTAAACTTAAGTAATTGTTACCTTATAACAGTGAATTTATAGGGGCTGTGTTTGTTTTGGGACTTCACAAAAAATAAAGTTGTTTGTTATTATTCTTATACTCTGTTATAGGTTCCACGCAGTCGGTCCGAGGGCCCAATTCTCTTCTTCTTCAGTTCTACTTGACTGGTAAGTACAGGCCGTCCACAGGTTACGAACAAGATAGGTTCTGTAGGTTTGTTCTTAAGTTGAATTTGTATGTAAGTTGGAACAGGCACTTTTTTTAGGTGAAACTCTAGCCAAACATTTTTGTTTTGTTTTGGATAGCATAGGATAAAGTTTGTTTTGCTATCTGTGCCCCTATTCAGAAAATTTCACATCACTTTCTGTCCTTGTGACAATTGGATTTTCAGTATTTTGGATTATCCTGGAAAGAAGGATTGTCGATAAAGCTCTATTTTCTCTGTATGTAAGTACGAGTTGTACTTACGTCGGATGTCTGTAACCCGGGGACTGCCTGTAATTAGAATATTTTAAAGTAATTTTATTTTTATTTTTTATTATTGAGACAAAGCTCAACTAACTCAATCAAAAAGTCTAAGATTATTCTAAAGTTAGTACTTTTATACAAATTATTAATCATGGGGCGCAATAGGCCATCCCCTTACTGCATGAAATAATATTGTACAAATTGTTACTATCCATTGTAACCAAACTGTTAAACAATTAGAACATTTTAGTGACTTAAATTGTAATGATTTAGATGACTCAAGCAATAATTATATGTTGCCTTAACAACCAGATGAAGGAATGATGAATGTATTCAGCTAAAGGTTGAAATAAAGATCCACAGGTGGAAACAATCAGCCTCTCGTACAGTGAATGAAGTGACTAATGAATCTTAAGTATTGTATAAAATTGGTCAACTGGGATGTGCCCATAAAGTCTGCATTTACTACTATTCTGTATAGAGTATTTCTATATTGTAGGTTGTCATTGGATTGCTGGACATTTCATGTTTTAGAATCAGAATGTTGTCATAAAACATCTTTTTAATCATGTGTAATCCTGGATGCCAACTGCTCTTCTCTTGTCAGTAGGTAAAGGTGCCAAACATGCTTTTGCTAAAGGGACATTTTGCTTGTTTAATATAAAGAATCATTGCATCTACTGGTTCTGTGCGGTTTTAAAGCACAGGTCTTTTAATATATGTCTATGAAACAATAGGGCCAAAACGGACAATAATGCCATAGTTTCATTTCTGTCTGTGTCTTTCTCTTTAAGGGAGTGAAATGGCTCAGCGCAACTTAATAAGCAGTTTGCTAGTTATATATTTGTTCTCCCTATACCCCAGAGTGATAGTGTAGAGTATGAAAAGGGGCTTTTATGCATGATGAACAGTGCCCAAAGTCCTGGGACCCATATATTGCAGGCATATGGCATCTGGGTCATACCTAGAGAATGAGATACTTTAATAGAGTAAAACAATTTTGGTCTCTAAAATGTGTAAATGTTTGTGATTATTCAGGACCAGATAATGAGTGGCACGCTAACTGTTGCATACAAGCTATAATCAGGTTTATCGCATCAGAAGTAGCATTCGTATTAAGAGTTGAAAGTAAAAGCATTTACTCAAACACAATTGAATTTAACGCACATTGGGTTAGCGCAACCTCAGAGCTCTGGTTAACTGTAATGCTAATAAAAAGATGCACAAAATGCATCGAAATTACATTAAAAAGTACAGTTACATTCATAATAACAACATATAATAAAAATTATTGAAATAAAAATGTAATTAAAAAGTTATAAGGGGGGGACTTCCGGGCAGTGCCCGTGATAAGATGCATCCCATCGTGCTGCTCCAGCTTTTCAACAATAATCCTAAAATATCGCTATGTAACAGAAACATCCAGAAGAGCATTTCACAGAATTAAATTCTCCACTCGATCTCTTTATCCAGAATTGCTGTTGGCATCAGTGCCCGGAGCCATTGTAACATCAAGGCCGTAACTATACCCCCGGCAGGCCGCTTTCAGGCCTGACGTTACGCGGCACATAGCGTGTCTAATATTATACCCTATTCTTAACACCTGCTGCAAATGAGTTTTGCAGATTCCTGTGGAGATGGCAAATTATATTTTATCGGAGATAAACAGGCTTCTAATTTCACATCATGCATTCACTCAGATCCTAATGGCTACCCACTGCTCTTCACAACCAGATACGTACCAAAGTGATGCTCATAATGGGAACCTGAGGCAACGTCTGTCAATTGCAATAAACACTGCAACCAACTTAGAAGATAACACCACAGTTCAACTTGCTAAGACCGGGATCTGAGAGCCTTTGGCTAGCTATAATAGAGAGGAGCTATGTGCGCCCCCCCCCCCTATTTTTGTTACGGAGGCCATCAAAGCAGAAGTGGAGTTGGAGAGACTATTTGGAGATGTACACCAGTGTCCTTTCAACTTACCTGTTCATTCAATGCCCTCTGGGGATTCGCTCCTCAAACACCAGCTACAAGTGGACATGGACGCTCATTGGAAACGCTGTCACAGTTGTGTAGGGTCTCTGCTGGCGGAGATTCCTATTATCACCCTTTCAGCTCCCTTGAATTCCTTGGCACAGCTCCATGGGCTCAGAATTACAGTGCGGAGCCCTAGTCTTCTACCGCTCCTACACCACAACCCTCTTGGTACATCCCACTCAATGCAGGGAGACATTGCTTTGATGCAAATACTTATCCAATGTACTGGCCACCTAAATGTAAGCAGCTTGGTCAGCCTTACCAGATTAGGAGTGGGATAGGCTAATACTACCATTGTTCTGATATTGTCTGATCTTTTATAATTTGCGGACTCTGAGGACTATGGGATTAAGGTATTTTGCTGGTAAATCGTTGCTGAACCTATACAAGGACTTTCTAAGATGTTTATCTCAGGTTCAAAGTTTATGACTTATAGTCCCTAGTTTTTATATATCTTAAAGGTTACATTTGGCAGACGTTATATTTTATCTCTTTAGATATACCCTGGATTGTAAATGCAATGCATGTGTGTTTTTCTATTGCACTGTACCTAGAGGGAATTGAATCTCTTAAATACTTATACTATGTCCTCTTCCCTAGCTTAATAACATAGCCATGCATTTAAACCACTACAGGTCTCTGAGATTAGATTTAGAGTGAGAGCTTGCCCACCTCATTCTAAGCTACTTAAGCAGTATCTCTCAGCTACTCTAGTGTCCATGTCTTGCTGCCTACGGCCGGGGCGGTGGGACATGTTAATAGGTATGCTTCTGATTTGGTAAAATAAACTATCTTTACACAAATTTAGTCTACAATGAGCTCTGTAATAGTAACATTATGGCTGCCTGTCCCTCTCTCATACTATACTCTATACTAGTGCAATCCCTTTTAGTACACTCCTACTTCATATCATATTTATAGCCCTTTCTTCCATAAACCCTGCATAGTCTGGGGGAAATTGTAGATGTGAAGTATACCTCATTTTTTTTCCTTTTATAAACGTATACATTGGTGCGCAATTCTTTTTTGCTAGAGAACTTCTAAATGTTTCATGTAGTCTCCTCAAGCACATTCAAAATAATAGTTTTGCGGCATATTCTAGTTCTAGTTCTCTCCTTATCTAACACCTACCTTGGGTTAATGTTTTCTCCACAGGACCTGTATCTGTATTTATTCTCCATGTGTTCAAGAAATGTGCTACAATATTATACTACAGATCATCCACATATGGTTATTATTATTCCTTTTGCATTACTGTATTATTTAAATTATAATCCATAAGACTTAATAAGAGTTTACTTAAAAACTATAAAAACGAGGTTTGCACTGCAAAACCCAAGACGGTCTCTTCAGACTTACAGGCCCATTTATCAAGCTCCGTATGGAGCTTGAAGGGCCGTGTTTCTGGCGAGTCTTCAGACTCACCAGAAACACAACTTATGAAGCAGCGGTCTAAAGACCGCTGCTCCATAACCCTGTCCGCCTGCTCTGAACAGGCGGACAGGAATCGCCAGACATCAACCCGATCGAATACGATCGGGTTGATTGACAGCTCCCTGCTGGCGGCCGATTGGCCGCGAGTCAGCAGGGGGCGGCGTTGCACCAGCAGCTCTTGTGAGCTGCTGGTGCAATGTTAAATGCGGAGAGCGTATTGCTCTCCGCATTTAGCGAGGTCTTGCGGACCTGATCCGCAGTGTCGGATCAGGTCCGCAAGCCCTTTGATAAATGGGCCTGTATGTCACCTTCTATACAAATAATTGCTCCATGTTTTTGAGGCCCAAAAGTGACCTCCTATGTTTCATTTAGAAGGTTTACATTTGGAAAGGCATTCTATCCTTTTACCAATTACTATATTTACCACCTATGATGTACAACGAAGTTTACTTTAATGTTGAACTCATCCTATATTGTTTTCTACTTTTTGTAATATGTTTATATGCCTTGAAAGTAACCTCAATAAAAATCAATAAAAAAAAAATGTTATAAGGGCTCAAAGAGATGGATAGGGTCTCAGGTATTGGGAAAAAAATGCAGGCAAAGGGCTTTAACATAGACATACATACAGATACATGTCTAAATATGTTTATGTATGTGTGTGTATATATATATATATATATATATAGATAGATAGATAGATAGATAGATAGATAGATAGATATATGTGTACAGATGTATTTTATATGTATATATGTATTTACAGAAATATATACACATATAAACAGATAAATACATATATGTAGATCACATATGACTTGTTGTAACGAAACCCGGCCCGGATGAACGCATGTAGGCTGTGGTTGTAGTGTGTGCCGTTTACCGCTAGGATGAATGCTGGTTTGGTTATAACAAGTCATCTGCGTATAAGAGAGATGTCCTATTTCATGACAGTAAGACTTCCGAATTTCACCTCCTAACTTTGTTCCTTTCCCACTGGAGCTGGGACACCATCTATCTAAGTGGAGAACTTGCAGGAATGAATCTTACGAGATTATTTGCAAAGTCAGTGGCGGATATGTGCTTTTCTTATATTTGAAATAAAAAAAATTGAATTGTTATTTTCTTTTAATGATGCATAAAATATACACATCATATAGCATTCCATGGACATACCTATTTAATTTCTCCATAATCTTTTTTCAGTGTTTTTATTTATTTGAATGATTAGTAAAGTTTGTTTTTTTTCCTTTAAGTAAATATATAATTATTAAAAACCAAGTTATCTACGGTGAAATTGAAAATATAAACAACACTATTATATATATTTTATACATAATTCTGAATTTTGGATTCAAATCCACTGACACAAAAATAATCATTGCTATTGCTCATAATCCAGGTCCAGCACAGAGTGTGTATAGAGCATATGGAGTGCACCTTTGATATACAGAAAATGGGTGCACTCCAGATGTAAGAAATATATAACACTTACTGTTATTAAATCAAATATAAAAAAATTCACATAGAATGCTATTCCATAATTCCCTCTTAGTCATTGTAAAAAAAAAACTGTTGGTATACTCATACCATAATTCCAGTGTCTAGAGGAGTTTTAAAGTATTCTACCCAGAAGTCAGAACTACCAGCAGGTAGATGTGAGAACAATCAAACATCAAAAATACACTTGCATTGTTCTTAAATTGCTTGAGTTGTGACAATCCGCGCACTGTGTAACTATAAAATACAGAGAGATCGGGGGGGAGTATCCAAGCAGCGATCCTGAATGGTCACATCTCCAGGAGCTCCTTGAGCTTTACTGATAATCTGCCAGCTATCAGTTGCTGTATTTATGATTTTGGAGCAGTGGATCGAACTTTAGAGGCCTACAGTGGCAGCTTCTAACTTGGCTGCAACCTCCCCGGTAAAAGGTTGCACTGCTTCTCCTGGACTGACACAAAGTAGATCCTTTGGCAGCAACAATTTAATCCAGTTTAGAAACTATATCACGATACCTACAATTTTTGTTAACTACACATTTAGGATAAGCCATGCGGGTTGAAGAATCACCACAGCGCCTAGATAGGCAATATCAAAATTTTAAAAATCTTTCGCTAGCTTAACAGGAGAGATCAATATCCAGCGATGCCTTGGACAGCTAACCCTTCAGTTTACTACTACGAATGAAAATACTCCTTGATAAAACCACTAATTTTAGTAACGGTGCGTCACCTTCTATAAGTCAGCCTACAGACGCACATTGCGGGACCTCATCGAAGAAATCTCTTGCTCAAGAGACTTATGAATCACAATGCTGCAAAGTGGTTCTCATTAAGGCAAATTACTCTTTAACTACGTCATCTTGTTTTGCAATCTTACTGCTGAATGACGGGGGTTGAGTGGACAGACATTACAGATGTTCAAGACCTCCTTCAGCTGGCAAAAGGGGATCAACTGCTGAAGTCCTCACAAGCATGGTATGTCAATAGCATACTACATGTGTCTATCATTGATCCTGCACAATGGATCCACAACCCCCTGACCATATCAGCTGGTGACCCGTTATATAAGCATGTTATATCTGTGCTCCGAAGAGGTTCTGGCGGTTACCTGTTGTGACAGACCTGGCACACACTAACTTTTTCATTCAGACACCAATGTGACACCCAGGTCATTGCTTGGTAATGATATGCATGATACTTTTCTCTAAAGCCTTACCAAGTCTTTTAAACCCCCCATGACTACTATATGGCTACCGGATTGCACACTGATAATGAGCTTAACCAGAATGGGTTAACTTGAGTCTGTTTATTATTTACTATTGTCAATTTACTTTAGGAGCACACAAGCTTATTGCTTCAAAGAGTTACAGTAAGTACTATTCAAGGAAAATGTCTCTGTATATGTTTCACTCTGTTCATTTAAACTCTCACAGTTTGTTTTATTTTATTATAAGGGCAATTATACTGATTATTCCTCTAATATCTGAAATATTGCAGAACAGGGGCTTGAGGGATATAACTAAACTCATAGATTTGTTACTTAGCGCGGATATGCTATCTTTCCTCTCCCCCATCCTTTTTTTTTTTTTTTTTGACACAATTAAATTCCTATAGTGGTTAAAATATTATGCTACAGCTCATTGTGTGCCCTACTTTTAGTGGCCTACACTTCTCTATTAACACTAATGGCCCGATGATCCAAAGATGTGCAATGACTCGCATGAAAATGCTTTTTTAGTCTCACAAGTTTTACAAAGATCACGCTTTGCGTAATTATCTTAAAAAGTGGGCTGTACCTTGTAATACATACTATTTTTAAGATACATCCTAGCGTTAAACAGGGCTCGCCACATAATATCATTCCGCTAACTTCACCAAAGTTAGCCATTTTACGTGGCGTATACATGTCTCCTTGTTAAATTTTGTAATCTTATGATATATTTACGTACAATAAAAGTTATACTGTATTGTTTTTTTTTGTTTCTATTTTTATAAAAAAGAAAAAAAAATTAATTGTATTTTTCAAAAACGTTTATTGTGAAAATGTTTATATTTCACCACTGAAAGATAGTGGCAAGACATTTTCCTGTGTGCTTGTGCAATGCCGCTGCACATTCGCGGCCAATCTGCCGCTAACAAGGGGGTGTCAATCATCCCGATCGAATTGGATCAACATGATTGCAGTCCGCCACGAAGTTAAGGAGTAGCGGTCTTACGACCGCTGCTTCTTTACTTTTTTTTTTGCGGTGAGCCTGAAGGCTCGCGTGGAAACAGCTGCACCTGCAGCTTGTTAAATATACCCCTAAATCTGAAAAAGGTATTTATATTTATGTGTAACTTCAAAGTTTGTAATTGACATCTCATTTGTATATGTTTGTTTGTTTTTTTAATTTATTACCAGATAATAATACAGAAACGAATACAATTGAAGATCGTAAATTGGAATTATTAGAAAACATTAATAATAATATTGAAGTTATGAAAGACTCTGCATTCAATGTGAAAAAATATTAGTTTACAACAGCGTCAAAATGCACTTTTTTTTTACAGGAGCAAGGACACGTGAAGGTCCTTTTTATGACACAAATTGATTATTTAAACAATTATAAAATTATAATGTCAAAGTTAACATTGAACACATTTTACGATTACATTTTTAAAATGTTTGTTTTCAAAATAGATTTATTGAGTAATTCAAGTCGTTACAAAGAAAATTGCAGTGAAGGTATACAAAACAATAAAGATGATCTTGATTGTACATCATGAGAAACAGTATACAAAATATCGTCATATACATTATTACAGGTATATCAATAAATCATCACATTGGTATTCACAATTACACAGATCGCACTGGGCAAGATTTATTATCAAACGGTTTATATAGTATAGTGATGTAATAACAGGGTAGTGTTCATTGATTATGAATGTATTCTAGTTTGTATTGGCGTACTCAAATCGAAGAGATATATTCTTCCCACCAAAAGGTTATGATAGTCTTCCATCTGTTTATTAAGGACAAAATGGTACTTATCTAGATGTAGTGTGGAAGTGACCTGTAAAGTGGGTATTGTGGGGCGCTTACAATATTTTGGAATTAAGTGTTTAGCACTATTAATTAGAGTAAACAATCAGTACCTCCTAAGTTTACATTGTATTTTGGGAAATTTGTTAAAAAAGTACAACCACGGGGTTTGACTCTATCTGTATTCCTATTACCCTTTCTATTTCTGTTAGTACATTTTTATAAAAATTACTTTTTTTCCCCTTAAATTACCACTATTTTTTGGGGGGCTTCTAGTTGCATATTATTATTTTCAGTAGCCCTTTGTCTCCTGGATCTGGTATTTGTATTTTTGTATTCAAATCTCTTTTACTTGATGTTTCTTCAGGGATGTAAGGAGAAATAATGGTCTGCGGAGTTTGATTTGACTCAGGAGAAACATTAGAGGCCAGATTACAAGTGGAGCGGTATTTAACTCCGCTAGAAGTAAGCTTTTTAAGTGTGTCGTAAACGGTTTTCACACGAGCGCCAACCTGATGTGCATGATAACGTATTCCCCCATAGAAGTCAATGAAGCAATAAAAATGGGGGGGGGGGGAATAATACCCTACTAGCGCGCAAACCTGATTGCATATTCTCAAGTGCATTAAACCAACATGAAAATATTAATATTTCCCATTCCAATGGTCTTCACAAAGCAGAATATGTTGCATTTATTCATTAATACATATTTTTTATTTTTGGTATTTTGGTACAATACTTATCTATACCTATATATGTAAATATTTATATATAGGCATAGATATATACAGATATATAAAGGAATATCTATTTAAAATGCATAGAACTCATTCTGGTATGTGCAGAACAATGGAATGTGAAATGTTTACAGTAAATACACAGTATAACACTTTATTAAAAATGAATATTGTATAAATATGCTTTTACATGTTTTCATCTACTCCAATCCACTTAAATATATATATGTCTATATGTGTGTACATGTGTATCAATGGGGCATATTTATCAAGGTCTGGCGGACCTGATCCAACACTGCGGATCAGGTCCGCCAGACCTCGCTGAATACGGCGAGCAATACGCTCGCCGTATTCAGCATTGCAACACCGCCCCCTGCAAACTCGCGGCCAATGGGCCGCCAGCAGGGGGGTGTCAATCAACCCGATTGTACTCGATCAGGTTGTATTGTGGTGATGTCTGTCCGCCTGCTCAGAGCAGGCGGACAGGTTATCGAGCAGTGGTCTTTGTGATCGCTGCTTCATAACTGCTGTCTGAAGACTCGCCAGAAACACGGGGCATCAAGCTCCATACGGAGCTTGTTAAATAGAGCCCTATGTGTTTAAATGTTTATATATGGCTGCAAATACATATATAAACATCTAAATACGTCTGTACACACATATATATGCAAACTTAGACATGCATATGTATGTATCTCTAAGTTAAAGCCCTGAGACGTCATATCTTTGAGCCCTTATAACTTTTGTGTGCACTATTTTTTTAAATAATAATTATTATTATGAGTGTAACAGTATTTTTTATGTATTTTTTATGTTTTGTGCAACTTTTTTGTTTCACTAAACAGTTACCCAGAGCTCTGAGTATGTGCTATCCCAACGCACGTTAACTTCAATTGCGCACAAGTGATCATGTTTACTTTTGACTTGTTATACGAGCAAAAATCTTGACGCGCAAACACCCGCGATAAACCCCTCTTTCGTTTGCGCTTAACTATTAGCTCCCACTCGTAATCTTGCCCTAATTTGTTTGTTTACATTCGTTGTTTTGTGTTAATGATACATTTGCAATTGCTGAAAGTAAGTCACTAATATTTTAGATAACTTTTTTTTGTATTAGTGACTTATGTAATGCTAATAATGTGTTATTTTGAACATTTAAGAGACAGTCTAGTCAAAATTAAACTATCATGGTTCAGATAGGACATGCAATTTTAAACAACTCCAATTTACTTTTAGCATCAAATTTGCATTGCTCTCTTGGTATTCTTTTTTGAAAGCTAAACGTAGGTAGACTCAATCTGATTTCTAAACCATTGAAAACTGCCTCTTATCTCAGTGCATTTTCACAGTTTTTCACAGTTAGTAATAGTTCATGTGTGTGTCATAAAGATAACATTGTGCTCACTCCCATGAAGTTATTTAGGGGCCAGCACTGATTGGCTAAAATTCATGTCTGTCAAAAGCACTGAGATAAGGAGGCAGTCTGCAGAGACTTAGATACAAGGTAATCACAGAGGTAATAAATGTATTAATATAACAGTGTTGGTTATGCAAAACTGGGGAATGGGTAATAAATCTATCTTTTAAAACAATAACATTTTTCAAGTAGATTGTCCCTTTAATAGGTGTATTTATGTCTTGCATAGTTTTATTCATTTTATTTTACATTTCTACTGGGTTAAATCTTTGTGTTAGACGAGTTAATAACCGAAATTCTCCAACATTTTTATTAAATTCAGTATCCTCAATTACCTTCTCCTTGGAAATATATATATATTTAAATAATCTTTTATTGAGGTTTTGCGCAAAAAAAAAAACAATATACAATGAATGTCAGAACATAAATAACAAAATTGTCATGGAACTCAATATAATGATAAAAGAAATACGCATAGATGATAGCTATAATCTAAACTTCTGAAACCTCGATTTATACTTTTAGTAGCTTATATGAATGACAAATTAGCTGGCCGCTTATGTACCCTTTGATATGGATAATACTGGTGAAGCATGTTAGTCATATTAGAGACCCTAATGGGTCAAATGACAATTAATAGATTTGAAAATATCGGTACAATTTAAGAATCAGCGGGTAAACACCACTTGGAAATTAGCACATAAGAATAAGATAAATAGTTAGCATTAAGTAATGAATACCACTTGAGTATATGGAATGTACACATATTGGTTGGGATAGGATACTATATAGAGTATAAATTTAAATAAAGCGTATAGGAGAATCTGGGGGCACGTATCTATTGTGTTTTGCAATGGATAACGTCACTTCAAGATTTACTGGACGCTAATATACAGCGCTTGCTTTGGATTGATTTAAAGTAAATTGGAACCCTAACTCGTAAGGGACTTAAACATACTAGCGGTAAATTAGGTAAGGTAATATGGTGAAGCCCACTAGAAAAACATCTGGCAGTATTAATGTGAGTTATTTTGTATGATGCCTATCAGAAGATGTAACTCTTTATCGGGGATTATATGTCATTAAATAGGTGAGGCGTTTAAAACTGGTTATTGTTGCTTCAGATCAGACTTGGCTCCAGAACTAATGAAATTGGGGGGGCCTGTTTTTCACGAGGGGGCACGCATTTTTTACAAAGTGTGTATGAGAGTCGAAATAAGAGCAGAGTGAGGGGACATCCCTTACAAGAGAAATAAAATAATGCTACACTGACTACTCAGAGTGACATCAGCGTTTTTTCTTAAATACACTCGCAACAGAAGCATCTGACAGAAGCACTTTTAATCCATACTGCAAATGCATATAGAAAATAAACTACTGGTTAATGTAATCAGCTGGTAATGTTAGTAAACGACATAAAATATACGTGACGTGAAGATATATTAGCATCAGGAAACCACACGCTTTGCCTGTACAAGGTCGTGAGTGACCCGCTATGTTAGTCACAGGCTCAGAGCGAATGCCGCCCGCCTGCCCGGTGGGTATATATTGCAGGCACAGAGCAGCGTCAAAGCTCGGTTAACACTGTATAATATGCTAAATAGAAAAGCTTGGGACTTACTATGATACAGCAACCGGTGTGCGCCTCTGAGGGCCGCCATGTTTATGTAAAGTGGAAGCATTCCCTTAGTTAGTGTGCAGCTGCTGTCAGATGAGAGAGGCTCCTTCCCCTACTGCTTGTTTTGCTGGCCCAGTGCAGGCATTGGACTATAACTTGAGCACGACACGCATATGGACTGGACAAGAGGATGGCATTGTATAAGGAACTACATGTCCATGATAATGTTATAAGCTACCAAGAGTATGTTATTAGAGAAAGCAGTAATCTCCCAAGTTTATGGCGCATAATAGGCTGCCATTTTATGTATATAGCAGATCCAGGTGGTGATCCACACTAAACATGCAGACAATTACTAGCTAAAAGGTGACAATCTCTAGAGCTTACCGGTATTAAAGTGAAGGTAAAGTCCCCCTAATTGAATATGACTTTCATTCATCAGTTTGTAAAATTCTAATTATAAAGTCACTTTTTGCCGTTCATACTCACAATTTTTGGTTCGGCGAATTCAACCCGTTTTTTTTTTCCATCTCTGGTCATGTTTTTGCTTCAGCCTATTGAAATTCTGGCCTTTAGGTGGCCATCAATCTACGTCATCCGCCTCCCGGATGATATGCGCATGCTTTCAGAGTTATTTGTTGTACTTGCGATACAAGTGCGCTCCCGTTTTGCACATGACTATTTATATTTTTATTGAATTGCCATAATACGTAATAGGCTTTATTGTTTGTTGAATCATCGTGAATGCGCTTTGGTGACACGTATAGAGTGGGTGGGACCGCTCTATACGTCATTGTCTCTAAAATAAGGAAATGGGTGTTGGGAGGAGTCAGGAACAAAACGGTAGGGAAAAATAAAACTTATTTATTATATAATTATAAAATCCTTTGGGGAAAAAAAGTTAGCGATTTAGTATTTTAAAATATGACTAATGCATTAGTGTATACAGATAGGTAAAACTTTACCTTCACTTTAATACATGCACCTTTGTCTATAGGAATAATGGTATACATGACATGGTATAGAAAGGTTTAGATAAGCACCCTGCAATGTAGAAATAAAGTAAGAGTTCAAAATAGCTGCAGGTTGTCACCTTGACTTAGGGATGATGGTACAGTTTATCTGATGCCACACCTAGGTGATAGCACCCTCAAGAATACTGGACATGCAGCCCCTCTACATACAGTACATGACCCCTCCCTGGGGCCTGCATTATATCCAGGTAAACAAGCCGCTGTAGCAGTAAATATATCTATCGCCCATTCTCCCATTGTAATCCCTTTAGACCCTTGTATGGGAGTGTCAGAACTGAGGGCTCCGGAAACCAACTGCGGAAGTCGCCCCCCCCCCCCACAGTCAAGGACCAGAGGCAGGCAATGCACTCCCCATACTATTTTAAAATGTAGTTTGGGGTCGGTAGGGTGTTGATACAGTCTTGAGACTTCAGCACCGGTATTGTTATGCTGCTTTTGTAGGTTACCGCATGCTCAGGGCCTCCTGCAATGTGGTCAACAAGGTGTGGGCTATCTCAGGTCTGCAACATGGCTCCAGAGTCGCTGTTATGCCCCTCAGGCTCTAGGTGCCTCCTAGGAAGCTCTCGCCGGCATTCCAGGAATTGCTCTGTTAGTGTGACTCCTAACTCCAGGTCATTCAATTTATTGTCGATGTTGCCACAGCGTGCCGCTTCTAGCGTATCAATTAGGTCAGTAAACATATTTCTAAATGTCGATCAAAGTACTGTAGTAAAACTTGTAGCATCTTATAAGCCTCCTTCATTATGAGAGTAGCTATGCGATGGTAGATAGATAGCCAATGACTGATTATTGTACCCAGCATACCGGGGGAGGGTGTTGAGGGCTCTAAACAAGGCCGCCACCGAAGGCCTCAATGGTCCGGATCAGGGTGTAGATGGCATAGATACAACAAAGCTTGGTATCTTAGAGATCAGCAGACTTTGTTGCGTTGGATGAATAATAAATTACCAAGAATGTTGGCAGATTTTATCAATAATTGATGGATTATCGATAATCAGCTCTTTTACTGAAAATAAAAATACAATACCCCCCCAACATTACAACGCACCACCCACACACCCCTACTCTAACCCACCCAAACCCCCTTAAATAAACCTATCGCTAACCCCCTAAAGATTATCCTACCTTGAGTCATCTTCACCCAGCCGAGCCGAATTCTTCATCCAAGGTGCGCAGAGGAGGTCCTTCATCCGGTAGAAGTCTTCATCCAAGTGGCAAAGAAGAGGTCCTCCATCCGGTAGAAGTGTTCATCCAGGCGGCGTCTTCAATCTTCATCCATCCGGAGAGGAGCAGAGCCATCTTCAACTGAGCTGATGCGGAGCCGACGCGGAGCCATCCTCTTCAACCGACGGACTAACGACGAATGAAGGTTCCTTTAAGGGACGTCATCCAAGATGGCGTCCCTTCAATTCCGATTGGCTGATAGAATTCTATCAGCCAATCGGAATTAAGGTAGAAAAAATCTGATTGGCTGATGCAATCAGCCAATCAGATTGAAGTTCAATCCGATTGGCTGATCCAATCAGCCAATCGTATTGAACTCGCATTCTATTGGCTGTTCCGATCAGCCAATAGAATGCGAGTTCAATACGATTGGCTGATTGGGTGTATTTGTAACTTAGGTTAGGATTTATTTTACAGGTAATTTTGTATTTATTTTAACTAGGTAGCTATTAAATAGTTATTAACTATTTAATAGCTATTGTACCTAGTTAAAATAAATGCAAAGTTGCCTGTAAAATAAATATAAATCCTAAAATAGCTACAATGTAATTATTAATTATATTGTAGCTATAATAGGGTTTATTTTCTACGTAAGTATTTAGTTTTAAATAGGATTATTTTATTTCATTTTAGGAATATTATTTCGTTTAATTTAAATTATATTTATGTTAGGGGGGTGTTAGACTTAGGTTTAGGGGTTAATAACTTTATTATAGTAGCGGCGACGTTGCGGGCGGGAGATTAGGGGTTAATAATTGTAGGTAGGTGGCGGCGATGTTAGGGAGGGAAGATTAGGGGTTAATAACATTTATTATAGTGTTTGCGAAGCGGGAGTGCGGTGGTTTAGGGGTTAATACATTTATTATAGTGACGGCGATGTCTGGTCGGCAGATTAGGGGTTAATAAGTGTAGGTAGGTGGCAGCAACGTTGGGGGGGCAGATTAGGGGTTAATAATTATAATATAGGGGTCGGCGGTGTTAGGGGCAGCAGATTAGGGGTTTATAGGGATAATGTAGGTGGCGGCGGTGTCCGGTCGGCAGATTAGGGGTTGAAAAAATTTATTATAGTGGCGGCGATGTGGGGGGCCTCGGTTTAGGGGTGCATAGGTAGTTTATGGGTGTTAGTGTACTTTAGAGCACAGTAGTTAAGAGCTTTATATTCCGGCGTTAGCCCATAAAGCTCTTAACTACTGACTTTTTTTGGCGGCAGGAGTCTTGTCGGTAGAGGGTCTACCGCTCACTTCTCCCAAGACTCCAAATACCGGCATTAGGCAGATCCCATTGAAAAGATAGGGTACCCATTTGGCGTAAGGGGATCTGCGGTATCCTGGAATTGCGGTAGGGAAGTGAGCGTTAGACCCTTTCCTGGCTGACTCTAAATACCAGCGGGCGGCCAAAAGCAGCGTTAGGACCCCTTAACGCTGCTTTTGACGGCTAAGGCAGAACTCTAAATCTAGCCGCATGTTTCCTAGGGAAATAAAAGGGCATTAAAAAAAAGATCAATTATACATAATATTTTTTTTTATAATATAAAACTATATATATACTGTATATATATATATATATATTGTTTTTTAAAAATTACCTGAACGTGCACCAAAATTTGTTAGTCCAGGTAGAGCAGAAACCAAGCTAGTAGGAATAAGTTGTCAAATGACATTTTCTGAATTAGTGTATGTAATTGGAATGTATGATCCACCACCTGTTTTTTTTTCTGCATTCTCTTCCCATTTTTGCCTTAACCTTAATTTTCAAATTGAAATATCTCTTTTTACTTCTGGCAATAGATCTTAGAATCACTCCAACTAAGGAAACTGCTTTTTTCCCCATATTTCAGTTTTATTATAGTTTGAAATTCTTCCAGACATGAAACCAAAACGTTTTTCATACTTTTTTTGTATTTCTTGTGATAATATTAAATTCTCAATTTCAGTAAATGCTGAATTTCTTGCATTTTTCACTCTCAGAAAGGAATTTTCCGCTTATGGAGAGAGAAATGAGGATATTTATAATGAAAACTTAGTTAATACATGACTTTAGACACCAGTAGAAGTGGTATTATTTAAATTAAAATACAAATATTTATGTAGTTAAATTTGTACAAATATAATTGTATACGTACCATTATAATTGCGTAATTAAAAATTAAAATTTCTAAATTCAAAGAAAATTTCGTAAATCAATTTCTATTCCTAATTGGATGTCAAAAGAGATGACAAACACAATTTTTGCGTGATTAATAGATTCAAATAAATTATAAAATGTCATTTATATTCTAAAAAAAACCTAAATAATCGTACGTAAAATTATTTAAGACATGACACCTTTGTACACGCTTACGTAACTATATATGATATTGAAAGTATAAAAAAAATACGTCAACGTACAGTAAAGTTACGTCATTCGTTTTCAGGGCCAAATTTTCAAAAATTTACATAAAAAGTCGAATGAAAACACCAGAATCTCAGGCATGAAAAAAACAAGGTAAATATATATCAATACAGTTGTTAAGAATGTAATGTATAACTAAAAAAAAAAAAGAAATCATGGCTGCTTACAATTTTTATACAATTTTTCAACACAGAATACAAAATAGAAGATGAAGTTTACAATTACTCTAAAATGAGGAAAATAATAATGAAAATACAAATGATGGGCAAACTAATCATAGCAATAAATGACAAAATAACCTAATCATTCACAGGGTATATAGGCGAAGAAACTATAGAGAGACATGACATCTGTGTGACATGCCAAATAACATGCTGTTTTAAAGATCTTCTTTTAATAAAAATGTCATAATCACTCTTTATGCGCTATTTAAAGATGATTTTTTTGCCTAAAAAACGCAGAACCAAAGCAATACCTGTCATAATTAAATTATTAACATGCCTGCATTTTCACTTCAATATACATCCAGTTTTATTACTGGGGATACACAAAGTAATTGATGGTTTTTAAAAATATATAAATATATTTATTACTTTTCCAAATACAGAAGCAGATATAAATCAAATTGAAGGGTATTTTTATGATAATTATGGCATACACTAAACACTATTAAATGAATACATTGTACACCCATTCATATCTGTGCAACCACAGCTCAGCCTGAAAAATGGCTGGCATTCTTTGAATACACAGGTTGTATGTGACAACAGATCAGGAATTATTTCCTTGTCAGTGTACCCAGGGAGTGCACATGATTCATATATTCTGCATTAGTCAAAACTTTATGAAGATATGAATATAGGAATATGTGGAAATGGATGGTTTCTCTTATTATTTTATTATTATTATTGGTTATTTGTAGAGCGCCAACAGACTCCACAGCGCTCTTAATAAAGGCGGAGTACAACAAATCAATTATAGGGATCAAATGGGTAGAGGGCCCTGCCAAGAGTTGCACTGTTGTAGTCAGCTCTTAACAAGGTGATCTACAAACAGCTGGACTCTTAGGCTTACATGCTAAGGGGGTTCAGGGGATAGCAATGGAGGAGAGGAACTGGTATAAAGAAAGGTTAGTGTAGGTTCTTTGCATCCCTGAACAGTAGAGTCTTTAGGGAGCACTTGAAGTTTTTAAAACTAGAAGAGAGTCTTGTGGAGCGAGGCAGAGAGTTCCACAAGATGGGAGCCAGTCTGGAGAAGTCCTGTAAACAGGAGTGTGATGAGGTGACAAGAGAGGAGGAGAGTAGGAGGTCATGAGCAGAGAGAAGGGGACAGGAGGGAGAGTATCTGGAGACAAGGTCTGAGATATAGGGGGGAGCAGTGCAGTTGAGGGCTTTGTATGTCAGAGTGAGAATTTTGTGTTTGATCCTAGAGGCAAGAGGAAGCTAGTGAAAAGATTGGCAGAGAGGTGCAGCAGATGAAGAGCGACGTGTAAGGAAGATGAGTCTGGAAGAGGCATTCATTATGGATTGTAAAGGAGCTAGGCGGTAGGTGGGGAGACCAGAGAGGACAGAGTTGCAGTAATCGAGGCGGGAGAGAACGAGAGAGTGGATTAAAATCTTAATTGTGTCTTGTGTAAGGAAGTGTCTAATTTTAATTTTAGAGATGTTTTTAAGGTGGAAGCGGCAGGCTTTAGCCAATGACTGAATGTGAGGAGTGAAAGAAAGATCTGAGTCAAATGTGACCCTGAGACATCGGGCATGCGGGGTAGGGGTAATGATGGAGTTGTCGACAGTTATAGAGAGATTGGGGGTGGAGAGTTTAGAAGAAGGGGGAAAATAAGGAGCTCAGTTTTGGAGAGATTTAGCTTGAGGTAGTGAGAGGACATCCAGTTGGAGATGTGAGAAAGACAGTTAGTGACACGGGTTAGCAAGGAAGGAGAAAGGTCTGGTGCAGAGAAGTAGATTTGGGTGTCATCGGCATGCAAATGATATTGTAAACCATGGGAATTTATTAGGGAACCTAGTGATGACGTGTAGATTGAGAAGAGAAGGGGACCGAGGACAGAGCCTTGCGGTACTCCCACAGAAAGTTGTAACGGGGCAGAGGAGGCCTCAGAGAAGGCTACACTAAAGGTAAGGTTTGACAGGTAGGAAGAGAGCCACGAGAGGGCTGTGTCACATATGCCGAAGGATTGGAGGGTTTGGAGCAAGAGAGGGTGGTCAACAGTTTGAAGAAAGATTAGAGATAAGAGTAGAGAAGTAGTGTTGCTCTTGGAAATTAAAGGCAGAGTAGTAGGAGTTCAAGATAAATTTGTAATGTTGAAAATCAGATGAACTCCTAGATTTTCTCCAGTGCCGCTCAGCAGTACGGGAACATCTGCGTAGGTATCGTGTCAGAGGAGTATGCCAGGGCTGAGGATGAGTGTTTGATTTCCGAGCTATGGTAAGAGGGGCGAGATTGTCAAGGACGGATGTAAGGGTGGAATTATAGTGGATAGATTGGTCAGGGCATGAACAGGAGGAGTAATCATTACGCAACTTAGAAAAAACCTTGCAGCATATTAAAACTAGTCAAAACACACTGGAAAAAAATACACACTTTCAATCAACGACTATCATTATGATTAGATATTCGCAATATAATGCGAACAATAATAAATCATATCCATCAAATTGCAAGGTTATGATCATCGGGTCCTAACTAAATTTGCAACTCTCTCCTACTCATTTAAGATTTTATTGAAAGGCCCAGGAGTTACCACTATTTATACTAAAGAGGGTTTTCTTATATTTTCTCCTTTCATTTAAAAAATTCTTTTTGAAACTTGTTAAACCCGTTTCTATCACTTTTCATTGATATAAAATTGTGTTTCACATAATTGGGTATATTATTAACTGTCGGATGGAGCGGATCATGTCTGCCCGACATCGCTAAATGCCGACATCATACGCTGTCAGCATTTAATATTGCACAAGCATTTCTAGTGAAATGCTTGTGCAATGCTGCCCCCCCCCCATTCCCAGCATGTTAAATCGGCCCCTATGTATTAATATTTGAGATGTTGAGCTCATTATGTATCTGTATTTTCTTTTTCATTCTGTAAACCTCAATAAAAATAATAATAAAAATAAATACAGAGAGATCTCGTTAATGCCAGTAAGTATAGTGTTGCCCCATATCAATACCACTGAGCCCACTCCGTCCCAAAGTTAAGCCATAGGGGCCTATCTATCATGCTCTGAATGGAGCTTGATGCCCCGTGTTTCTGGCGAGCCATGAGGCTCGCCAGAAACAGCAGTTATGAAGCAGCGGTCACAAAGACCGCTGCTCCATAACCCTGCCGCCTGCTCTGAGCAGGCGGACAGGAATCGCCACAATTGAACCCGATCGAGTACGATCGGGTTGATTGACACCTCCCTGCTGGCGGCCTATTGGCCGCGAGTCAGCAGGGGGCGGCGTTGCACCAGCAGCTCTTGTGAGCTGCTGGTGCAATGTTAAATGCGGAGAGCGTATTGCTCTCCGCATTTAGCGAGGTCTTGCAGACCTGATCCGCACTGTCGGATCAGGTCCGCAAGACCTTTGATAAATAGGGGCCATTAAGTTAACGATTAGTTAAATATGCTATGAGATTTTTGGTCTTAGTTTAATTTTTTATTATGTTGTATTATGGCACACAAGACATTTTCTAGTTCTATGCTGTGTACACATTGAATTTGAAAAACAATAAACCTCATTTTTTGATAGAATATAACAGCAATAAATGGATATAACATGGATTGTGTTTCTCTTTCATTGCTTCCTATGAGCTGAAAACCAGTTATGTAGAACAGAACTGATCTGTATTATTGTAGTACGTAGTCGTCAGGCAGATATTATGTACATCAGTTTGTCAGTAAAACAATTGTACAAGATTTTAAGCAGTCAGCAGTGAGTACATTTATATAAAAGCTGCAAGGAGAAATCATGTAATAAGGCACAGCGGCAAAGTAACGGTCTACATGCTGGGTAAAGTATAACTATCAGGGTTGGTCATTGAAGAAGCTTGTGTCAGAGTACCAGGAACTAGACAGAGACATGAAATGCTAAATTAATCACAGCTTTATTCAAAAATAAAAAAGTCAAATGAGGAGCCAGGTGTCAAAACAAGAGCTGATAGTCAGACGAGCAGGGTTAGGAACCAAATCGAGTAGTCAGACAAGCTGGGGTCAGGAACATGAAGATCAGCGAAGTCAGGAACAAGTCAAGGATCAGGAACCAGAAGGGACGTCAAACAAGCCAGGTAATTACACGGAATCAGGAACACAAGAACTCACAGAGAGGTCAGAGACAACGCAAGGGCAATGACAAACAGGACAAAGGCAGTTCATTAGGAAGTGATGACATCATCATTCTGGGACTGCAACCTGTCTCTCTCTGATAATGTTCTCCAGTTTGGCCATAAGAGGGAACCTGGGAGTAGTGAGCAGTGTTACACACTCTGCTAAAGGCAAGGAGAAAAGACAGGTGAGTCAAAAAATGGCAGCCAGTTTTTTATGGTGCCATTTAAAAATGTTTAAGGAAAAAAAACAAGTGGTACTTTTTAACTAATAATAATAATCACAGACATAAAATTGTTAATAGCTTCCAGTACTTATTAAAAATATACGTTTTATTCCGATGGTTTAAGGGGATACTGTATAATTTGACATGTTATGCTTTTAAACTCCTGTGCCTATTTAGGTATGCTTTTCAACAATGGATACTAAGTTAACAACTCAAATTAGATAATAGAAGTAAATTGAAAAGTTGTTTAATTAATCAGATGGAGCATTAAGATTTAAAGTTTAATTTAGATTTTACTGTCTCTTTAACTATTAACAATTCATGGACCTCACATAACTCTCCCTGTGTATCTGTTTGGTGACTTTCCTGCCTAATGTTATCCAATAGGGGGGTAATGGTATACGCAAAACAAATGCTCTATTCTAAAATGTTTTTGGGGTACTTGGTAATAAGTGGAAAGTGTAATCAATCCAGGGTTTATCTAGTCCTTTAACTTGTGGAATTGGATAAGAGAAAATGGTCCAGTAAAAGCTTAGAGTATTAAGATATCAGGACTAGCAGATGTAACCTGTAGGAACATTTTTCACTAAAACTAAAATGAAAAATGTGATGAATAATTAAACTATGAAAATGGCTGTTTGTGATCACATCAACATTGGATATGGCTCATCTGCAACCATTATAATATGTCAATTATCAAGTGATTGTGGTCAACTCCGTAATCACTCAAACAATAGCCAAGCAATAGCCTTCACATTTCCTGTTTCCTTTCACTGAGGGCTCCGACAACACAATATTTTATTTGGTTTGTAGAACTAGAAAACAAATAGACAGGGCAGGTCTCAAACCAAGTTTGTGTTTCCTTTTTTAATGAGAGACCTTTTGTTTGCTTCTGTAGTTCTACAAATACATTACATTCCATTTCTTACCCAACCAGACATTTAAGCACCATACAAAATGTAATTTAGTTGTAAAGTATTCATTTTATAGAGAAAAAATACAATACATCACCCAGGACAGCTGGAAGCCGTGTATGAAACTAGTACATTAAATCTAATGGAGATGAAACATCTGGCAGTGCAGACACAGTAAAAAACATCAGCAGGTGAGGGGGGGGGGGTTGTTGTGCAAAAATATATTAATGAGGTTGTGTTTCTCAAATTAAGTAACTACCCAACAAGTAAAACTTAAAGGGTTATGTGGTTGAGACACCTATTTTATATGTGCAACAGTCAACCTCATTGGCTGTGAACCTGTTACCTGAATGGCAGGGGTAGCAGTTGGCTTTGTTAGTAAGCCATGGGATAAATGCATATTTTGTTTTATAGGAGTCATTTATAAAATTGATGCTATACTGATTGCATAGATTCCATCTGTGCTCCTCTGTTCATTATTGTATTTAAAGGGACAGTCTACACCAACATTTTTATTATTTAAAAAGACAGATAATCCCTTTATTACCCATTCCACAGTTTTGCATAACCAACACAGTTATATTAATATACTTTTTACCTCTGTGATTACCTTGTAACTAAGCCTCTGCAGACTGCCCCCTTATTTTAGTGCTTTTGACTGACATTTTAGCCAATCAGTGCTAACCCATAAAAAAAATTCCACAGTAAACAGCACAATGTTATCTATAGGGCATACATGAACTAGCGCTGTCTAGCTTTGAAAAACTGTCAAGGGCTTAGAAATTAGCATATGAGCCTACCTAGGTTTAGCTTTCAACAAAGAATTCCAAGAGAACAAAGCAAATTTGATGATAAAAGTAAATTGGAAAGTTGTTTAAAATTGCATGCCCAATCTGAATCATGAAAGTTTAATTTTGACTTTTTGTCCCTTTAACCCTTTCCTGCCGGGGTTAAAGTGTCTACATCGGAACAACTGTTCCGATGTAAACAAATTGAAATCTTGCGATCGTGCACATGTTTACGACAATTCAATGATGGGATTGCGTCGGGGGGGCCCTATGATGCTAGGCATGCCCTCCAGACCGCGATCCCATCAGGGAAGTGCCAGTGGCTTCAGGAAAGCCACCCGGTTAGGATATTGTATTCCGTCCATCGGCGTTAAAGCCCAGAAAAATTCTGACGTAATACGTCGTCGTAATGGCGTTAAAAGGTTAATTAAGTGTATCCCAGTTTGTCTTATTCTCTCATACATATGTATTCCACAAGAAATAGCTGGGTAAAAAATAGATTTTCGGGTTGTGATAAAAACATCGGTAGTCACATTACATTCTACTCATACTTGTGCTATTCTAAGGGTAAAAATTAGTTATACAACTTAGCTGTGGCAGGTCAAGGTTAAAAGTCAGGAAATCAGTCTGGCAACAGCGCGCAGAGAGAATCCAGAAGATTAGTCAGTTGCACTATTCCAGGGGTCAAGTTGAAAGTAAAAAGTTTTTCGCACGAGCGCTAACCCGACATGCTGAAAAAGCCAAACTTTTAATATTGCGACTGCATTAACATATTCCCCCATAGGCTTCAACTTTTTTGGTTCACATTAACAGTTAACCAGAGCTCTAAGTCACGCTATCCAGACGGAGCATTAAATTCAATTACATTTACTTTCAACCTTTAATACACATGCTACTTCCAAAGTGCGCAAAGATCTGCGGAAAAAACATTTATTGCTCATGCGCAACAATTGGCAAGTCACTCGTAACCTAGCCCTAAAAAGGTAGAACAAATGTTCCCATGACAATAGTTTTTATGACTGAATGTTTCTTTAGTTGAAATAATTTTTATTGTTGAAAATCGCATCATATACAAAATGACATTGCAGTATGTTTGCTTACAATAAATTTCATTACTGTAGTCTTTTCCATACCTCTAACCCCAAGATGGTTTCTTGAATTTTCCATGTTTTATCTTGCATAAGGTATGAGGTGTTCTACATGTCTATAAGCCTTAATTTTCATCAATAACATAATAAGATGCAATAAATGATATCTTTAACATTCCATTCATTCTGTTTTCTATTTAAAAAAAAAAAAACTAGTAAACTATATGCAAGAATAAGTGTGTATGCATTTGTGATTGGCTGATGGCTGTCACATGGTACAGGGGGAGTGGAAAAAGACATAACTTTTAAAATTGTCAGAAAAAAAATCTACTACTCATTTGAAGTTCAGACTAAGTGCTATTGCACTGTCTTGTTATCTTACATTTGCTGATTATGCAAATCTACAGTGTTGACTGGTCCTTTTACTGTGTATATGTCATCATTCTTCCTCCTTCTAAAAAGTCTGCCACCCTATACAGTCCCTTATTTTCCCATTTAGATATCAGTCTTTGAAAGTCTGCAGATAGCAGAGCTCCCAATGGCATTATCAGAGTATGTGTAGGTATTAGCTTTAGAGATCTTGTGATGGATATCCATAATTGTTTGGATTCCTCTAACTTTCAGTTTATATAATGGTTTAATTGTTGTGGTTGTGGAGTCCCATATGATATCCACAGGTTTACTTAGTCCTCCGATATCAGCTTCAATGTTGGGCCAGGTTAATCCTTGGCAGTTTTTACTTAATAATGTAGTTTGTGCCAACCTAGTTGCTTGATAGTAATCTAACAGGTTGGGTACTCCCACTCCCCCAATTTGTGTTGTTTTAGTATTTGGGTGGCTATAAGGGTCAAATCGCCATGACTTCATTCCCACCTTACCCAATAAAGACACAGACACGTATTTGGAGGTATAAGACCGTGAAGCAAGGTTGTGTTTATTAAAACCAAACTAGGCAAACTCTAAACTTATTAACTTGAGAAGCTTAAGGCTTATATCTACAGGTGGCGGCATCTGAGGCTAATCTATATCCTAAGCCTAACCATAACTTAGTATCTACAGCAAGCGTAGTGAGGTCACCGGCCCGGATTGGTTGTCGCAATGCTCCTGCCGAGCATTGCCCTTCAGAGGCTGGCATCATCCACAAGTGGTTTCTAGGTCAGCAGGCCCGCGGGGAGAGGCGTTACAAGCTACGACTTGCAACATCATGCCCCTCCCATTAGCTCGACCACACCCTCGCGGAAACCATAAAAATTATTCGGCCTGGACCCCGCCACAAGAGATACCACATATATGCCTCCCATAATGGAGCTCTTGCCGCCACACCTAGGGGATAGCTAACTGACATGCCGCCTCAGCGCGCCAGATAAATTAGCCAAAAATAGCTCCATTAAATGGACCCCGTCCGGCCTGTACAGCCGCTTGCAGTCCCCCAAGATGTTATCGTGCCTGATTACAAAACCACCTTCCTCCACGATCAACCTCCCCACATCTCTGTTCAACTTTTTCCGGATACGGTAAGCTGAACGGTGCACTCTCACATGTCGCCACTGCAAACGCGCAATCGCGTTTGACCATGCCACTCGCACTCCCGGGAAACGCGCTTTCAACCACCGTACATCCGACTGAATGATATTCACCAACTCCAGCACAGGCAAACTTCCCACATCGTTTCCACCCAGATGCAGCATTATCAAGGAAGGCCGCCCCCAGCGAAGGAAGGCCTCCTCCAGACGACCCGGCAAATCACTCCACAACATTCCCCTCTTCCCCGGCCATCTAATTGAAACTGCATCTGGTCAAAATCCCAGCTGCTGGCCGCCCGGGCGCTTCAAAGCGTGAATGGCCGCCAAGTGGACGTACGAGTGGCCAACTATCCACGCTCTACAAGGAGGGGTTCTTAAACCTAAAATCAATGAGAATCCACATTACTAAAGCACCCATCAACTCACTCCATTCCCCCCCCCCCGGCTATCTATACTTTACTCCTAAGGGGTCTAATGTATGACCTATACCTTTTGGAACTCCACCTCCCCAACCTCTTAATCTCTCGCTCTGATGCCCCAGCGGCAGCTGCGCTGGTGGCCGCTCTGATGCGAAACGAGTGGGGAGCAATGACCCCGGGGTCCAGGCCGACCCGCTTAGCTGCTTCCTCCAACACCCGCCTAAACTGAAATCTGGACAAGTTGGACCCATCCGCATGAATGAAAAACTGTCCTGGATTCCATGGTCTCCTAACCGAAAACTCAGAAGAGAGCCGGACGGGGCAACACTCTAAACAATCCTGCTGCTGTATGGACAACCACACACCTTTCCTTTCCTGATCCGTCTTGGATCTGGGGATAAACAACAATAGCGCCTGCATGTCAAACCTGACATGCTGCGCTTGGATGCCACTACCTTCCGATGACCTGGTTGGGCTAACTATCTCTCCTACCCTCAAAGCCCCAAAGAAAGCAACCGCAAACGCTGGCCTGAACAAAGCAACCTCATACTCATCTGCGCACACCTCCGGAAGCACTGTCAATAACGCCCCCAGCCGCTGTATTGTAATGGGCTCACGCCGATCTGCTGACTTAGCCTCAATCCTACCCCAACCTTTCATTACCTGCCTAACCAGGAAGGTATTCGTCCCGTCCTGGAGACCCTTCCACTAGCCTCCCTTGCATCGATCCTTTCCTGCAGCCACCCTCCTTCAAGCACACCATCCATTCAAGCAACAAAGTTGGCGATCCGGATTCCACCGGAACACCCTTAGCCCTGAGGAAAGACTTCCCATTCTGCCCAGTACTTGACGTAGGCCTTCCAGGTAGCAGGCGCCAGCGACGCCTGAACCATCGAAGTCAGCACGTCCCCCCTTCCGCCACCTGCCAAAGAAAGGAAGGACAAGGAGTACCAACCTTCGCCGCCCCTGGCGCCAATTTCCTAAATGCATCCCATTGGCCCCGCTACAACGCATCTGCCAATACATTATTGACCCCAGGCACATATCGTGCCGTAAAGTCAATGTTGTGCTGCAGGCACCGCAGCACTAACCAACGAAGGTAGCGCACCATAATAGGGGAAGAGGCTGAATGATTGTTGATAGCAAACACAACGCTCATATTATCGCACCAGAATATTACATTCTTGTTTGCCAATTGCCGCCCCCATAACTCGATGGCAACTACAATAGGGAACAACTCCAGGAGTGTAAGGTTCCTGGTCCATCCCCTCTCAATCCAGGCCCCAGGCCACTCCTCGACGCTCCAGGCGCCACTGAAGTAAGCCCCATAACCCCCTGCTCCTGCCGCATCCGTGAACAGATGCAGAGCCTGACTAGAAGTCCTTTCGTGTCTCCACAACAGAACCCCATTGAAATCCTCCAGGAACAACTCCCAGATTCTCAGGTCCTACTTCATATCTGGAGACACCGCACACGACTTGCGACTCCCGCTGCATCCCTTTAGTGGGCCTTCCAACCTCCTGTTGAACACCCTGCCCATCGGGATAACTTTGCAAGCGAAATTCAGCAGACCCAGTAATGACTGCAACTCCTTTATCGAGAGCCGATCAGCCGCCGACGAAACCGCAGCTAGCATACGCACCACCGTATCCTCTGGCAATCTGCACCACCTTCTATACTCGATCTCGATACCCAGAAACGTCAGATGAGTGCATGGCCCCTGGGTCTTGTCTTCTGCCAATGGGACCCCAAAATGCACAAATAAAGCCCTCATCACTGACACGACCCAGCTCTGCTGATCAGCAGAAAGTCATCCAAGTAATGGGCTATAAGCCCACCCCGCGCTTCCGAAAAAATAGCCCAGTGCAGGAATGTACTGAACGTCTCGAAGAACGCACATGAGACCGAGCAACCCATTGGGAGACAACGATCTACATAGTAAGCACCCTCAAACCAACACCCCATCAACCGAAAGGATGCTTTGCCAAGAGTGCCCCGACCCCAGCCTGTTGGACCAAAACCATAGCTTGGTTAAACGACTGGTAGAAAACTGAGCTAACCTCCGGGTTGATAGCATCATTAACCGAATTACCTTTCGGATATGATAAGTGCTGGATCAACCGGAATTTCCCCACTTCCTTCTTCGGCACCACCCCCAGCGGGGAAACCACCAAACCCTCAATGGGGGGCTCCGGGAAGGGGCCCACCATTCGCCCTAAACTCAGTTCTTTGCCCAATTTATCCCTCACTATGTCAGGGTATTCATACGCCGACTTGAGGTTCCGATTCTGACGTGACCCGATCACCGGTCCCACCACCGGAATAAGGAAACCCTTGCGAAGCCCGGACAGGAGCAGCTCTCCAGCCCGCCTGTCCGGGTAGGCCCTGAGCCATGGCTCAAGGGTGCCCAGCTTCAACGGCGTTGGGGCCCTTTGCCCCAGCAGCCCCTCTGCCGGCACCGCGACCTCCCATCTCCTTCCGTCTCGCGCATTCGGTCCCCGGGTGACCCGCTCCACAGTATAAGCAAGAGTGTCAAAAGGAGCAGTTCGCTCCTCGGTCACACTTCCCATCGTTGAACTTCCAACATTCCCGTCCTTTCCTTTTGACTCCCCCCATCTGCCTACTCCCCCCCGCCCTTACGCCTGAAGGGGGGGAAGGGGAGCGCTCCAAACCCAAGCGCTGCCACAAATGCACATCCGTAGTGCCAAAGGTCAGCAAAGGGTTCCCCACCATCTTCCCCCTATAGTCCGCGTCGTAAGACCACCACACCCCTTCCTTATACGTTTTGTGAACGAACTCAATCATCTCCATGTATTTTAACACGTCGACCCTCAATTCTGGCTTCCCCTCCACCAGGCAGGATGCCAAAACCCTAAAGCACGTGCGCCACTCATCCATTGTCTCCGGCCTCTTAACCTTTTTAGGGCCCGAGCCGTCCTCGCTTCGCTCGTTGGCCTTATGGGCCTCGAGCGACAAATCGAAAATGTGCACATATTTGCCATCCCTAATTTTTTTGATCGTCTTAGCCTTAAGGTGCGAATGCAATGAGTGCACATTGCAGGGGTAAGCATCCCCCTGCAGCGTCACCTTCCTGTCTGCCAACGCCAAGCTCACAGCCCCTGACCCTACCTGCTGACCATCACCTCCTGAGGCCCCAACCTGCACTCCCCCACCCAGAGCTAGCCTCAATTCCTGCCTCTGTTGCCCAGCTACCAACCTACGAAGGTACTTCAACACCCGTTTTTGAGGTTTAGATACTGGCCCTAAGGAGTCGTCGCTCTCAGAACCAGTATCACTAGATGACCCACCCACACCCTCCCCCAGCTCCCCACTCAATGTAATCTCATCTGCTCCTAGCGCTGTAGGGGGAAGAGCCTCCTGGCCTGCTCTGGTCATCTGAGCCACCTCTCACCTGGCATACTGCCACCACCGCATCCCTGCTCACCTGTGGGAACAAAACAGAGCCGGAAGTACCGGGGATCGCAGAACGGGCACCACCCCCACCCCTCTCCACTACAGAGCTAGCTTGCTGCCCACCCGCCGGGATCCCGACACCTAACTGCCACCTCACGCCACCACCTTCACTCCCACATGCTGCCCCTTGTCCAACCACCCTCCCGCTAACCACCATACCAGCATGACCGGGCTCCAAACCCCCTGCACCACCCGGTGCTGGGTGCTGAGGATGCCCTGCTCCAGTGGACGACGATTGTCCCCCTTGGGCTAAAATCAAGGCCAACCTAAAGATCTCCCCCATGACGTTATGCAGTCCTCTCCCCAGAGGCTCATGTCCATCTTGCGGCCCTCTCCCCAGAGGCTCATGCCCACCAATCACCAGATTACCTCCCCCCGCCGATCGTGTCTCATGTCCGGCACTTCCCCTCATACTCGGCATTTCTGTGAGTGCCCTGCCCCCCCACCCCATTGCCCCGCACCATCCAGCCCCCCAGTGCCAAAACCCCCAAGGCCAACAGAAGCCCCAGCATGTGGCTCCACCCGCCCGGTGCCTGTGCCCATATGTCTGCCCCCATGCGCCCCAACAAGGGTCTCCAATTGCCAGGTGCCTACCCTTCCATGTCCGCCTACCGCCGCAGCCTGTCCAGTGCTGCCCCTCCCGGATCCCCGGACCCCCGACTCACCTCCGGTGCTGCCATGAGCCGACTGCTCGCTGCCGCGCCCAAACCCGGAAGTGACGTCACGACCGCGACTACCGGAAGTGACCCCCGCCCACCACCGACCGGAAGACTTCACCCGACGAGGAAGCACCGCCCGCCGTTCCAGCAAGGACCATGCCGCCTGCCGCCGAAACACCCGCCGGGCCCCCACGGACGACGCCGGACTGCCCCCCACCCGCCACGCCGCTTGTGCTCGCTCCCGCCAAAAGGGCCTGGATCAAGGCCACAACCTCCGCGCGCGCATGCGCGCCGCCGCCTCCAGAACAGGTAAGTTAGGTAAGTACCCGTCCCAGGAGGAGGCCGCAGACCCACCGGAACCACCAACGAAAGAGGGGGCACCATGTGGGCCGCGATCCACGCCACCCAAAGTTACAGGGGGAGGGCAGGGACCCACTAGGCCACCAGGCGCATCCACACGGTGCAGGCCCAAAGGCCCCCCGCTCAAATCCAAGCCCTCCTGCTCCCGGGCAACTAGCCCGCCCGCAGGCCACAAAACGGGCCCGCCGGTCTGCCCACGGCCCTGGAAAAAAACGCCCCAATACGAAACTCCCTGCTCCGGCGCAACCGCAGGCCCTAAACTAGGCCCGCCGGCCCGCCCCCCACTCTGGGTAACCTGCCCAGCCCTAAACACCTCCGGGAGGCCGATCGAGCCATCCGGGGCCCTCTCCTCCCCCCCATCGACTCCAACACCCCCAGAAACCAACCCTGAATCGGAAAGACCCTCCCCTTGGGACATAGGAAAAAGGGAGGGGGAGGATGACACTCCAGAGGGCTCCCCTAAATCCTGGGAAAGGTTGAGGCCTACCCCCTGGGAAGGACTAAGGCCTACCTCCCCACTGCCTAAACTACCACCTCTCCCCCTAACAGATACTCGCCGTGACACTGGCGAAGACTCCCTCATCTGCTTTGGAGGAACCGACTGACGCCTAGGCCGCACCATCCTGCACCCAGAAAAAACCTTTCTCCAGCAGTTGCAGACAAGAAAGAGGAAGTGTTCCAGCATGCAGGCACTTTTATAACAGGTAAGAGTCCCCACCCCACACTTTGCAACAATTGTTGCAAACTCACACACTGTACAGCTTCACATTCCAGTCAGGCAGCATAACCCTTAAGACGTTACATGCACAAATATGCCTTCCACTACCATTCTAGCTGTTTTGTTTCCTCGTATGAATCTTATTAATTCAGATTGTAGGTCTCCCAGCTTTTTTTTGTGGGATTTTGATAGGAAGAGCTCGGAAAAGATACAACACCCTTGGCAGAATGTTCATCTTTATTGCTGATAATCTGCCGTACCAAGAGAAGTTTCCCTTTCTCCATTTCATTATGTCTTTCCTTATAGTCTTAAAAATTGGTATATAGTGGGGGGCGGAGCAAGCTCTGAGACTGAACGGACGCATATCACCACAGCTCCAGCTATTTTTTACAAAATTGCTATGTATATAATCGTTCAGCTCAGTACAATTTGGGCACCTAAAGTGTTTAATGATTCATGGATCTAGATTGCAGAGATTAGTGCCTGAGAGGCGCTAGGTAACATAGAAAATTCTTTCCGTTTTTTTCTGTTTGGGGGCCTTTGAAGAAGCGGCCATCTTTCAACCTACGCAGTTGAGTTTTACTGCTATTTAAATCTTAGCCACAGTCGATCTGGACAGTACCATCAGCTATACCTGGAGGAAAATTGACTTTGGCTCTCTTATGTAAAGGGACATTTGGAGGTATTTGGCGTTATGTGAGGTGGCACATAGTTAATGCAGAAAAATGATATGCGAGGCTGTATCGCTCCTACAAGCTATGGAATCGCTGCTCGTGAACACTTTCAGCGTTTGGAGGACCTCCTCATTCATGAAAGGAGAAGCATTTATGTTTCGCAGGCGCGAACAGATCAAGTGACTGGTGGCGACCGTCTCCAAATTCAGAGGAGCCTGATGCACATTAGCCACGAGGCAGATGGCCTGCAGCACTACTATGTGGATTCATTGCTGGCTGACGCACCGACACTAAGAGGGAGTGATGGCAGCTTACAGACATCTGTGGAGTCCTCTCCTGTTCCAGCACTACTGAAGGTGACACCGAAAGTGAACATACAGCTACCACAACGTGAGGAAGAGCAGCTCAAAAGATCTGAAAAACTTGCGACTGCGGGCTTGGAGATAAGTCCCCACAATCTAGATACCTATCGCAGTACAGATGGCATTGAGAACTTTGATGCTCACGGTTCCTTACCTTACATATCCTTTGGCTCAGCACTCTGTGTACCGCTATCTGGCATTTATCCTCTACTATTAACCTGTACCTCTACAAAATTAGGTGTGGGGTAATCCCTGTCGGATATATATATATGAGTGCAATATAGGAGCCACCGATGCTCCTTTATGACTGCTTTCTATGTTTATTTTGGACTAGTTACACCTGTAATGTTATATGGTTAAATCTCTAAAGAACTAGTTGTTTTACTGTTCTGAAGTTCAATATGTTAAAATTATGCTTATTTTTAATAGTTTGTTTCACTATATTAATGAGCCACATGTGAATGTTAAAAATTAAGGTGATATAGGACATGTTGATGCTATTTTATTCATGCCCTAAAATCGTCAGCTTGTGTGTTCCTTTTTAACAGGGAGTTCTGTCTCTAAAGATCTACACCCTAATGTTTATGCTCTCCTTAATCTGTGACTCCTGTAAGAATTCACTTTTATAATTTTTATAGATGTTTAATTTATCATGTATCTTTACATAATTCTGGGACAGCTCAGGAGTTAGACCTATGAGGTGGGTATAAGCCCTTATATTCCTTTATTTTTCTCTCTTAGGTCTGTAAGTACATAAATAATACTATACTTATAAACAAATTCTAGTATACGTATTTGGAGCTGGAGCCATCGGGCTTATGAGTTTAAATCTAGGACTAGCCTGTCACTAAGATATGCTCAGTCTCTAACTTTACTGTCCCACCGGTTGCTGGGTATAGGGCCCATGCCCGAGCAACGGGGCATAAATGTTTAAAAGAGTAGACTATATATTTTCATTTATATAGGTGTTTACAGGCCTGTCCTCTGGCTTTTGATAAATACAGATGGTTATTAGAGATACTCGGACTGCAGACTTTTTTCTCTTGGTCCTCATGGCTCCATAGCAATGTGCTTAGTAGTATGGCTATAAATACATACATATATTTTTACATCTTACCATTTCTTAAATCAACAGACCGAGGGCTTAATGGGTATCCAATAGGTCATAAAAACATCCGCATTCAATCTCAACAGCAATCTACAATTTCTTACAGGTTTAGAGTCTCTGTGGAACATTTTCCAATTCTGCTATCTGTACAACAACCCATTTTTGACATTCCTGGTTATTATGTAGCCTGGCGCCTAGGTTACATTTTTTTTTATTATCTTCCCCTCCCCTCCTCCCCCTCACACCATTGTATTCTGGATCCTTTCTATGCCCAGAATATAGTTGCGCGGTTTCCCTCGATAATACCGCATTAGTAATCACTAATATTTAATATGCTACTAAGATACAGAAGTATTCATATTGCTTTTTTGTTGTTGTTGTTTATTTGATTTACCCCTCTGCTGGTACATGGCCAATACATAGCTTTTACCCAATGACACTGACATTTCATACAAGTTTCACCTACCCCCTTTCCAACCTGATGTTTAATGAGTAGTACCTTAATGGAGATATTGAAACATCTATATTATTTTTTTATCTACTTTGTTACTAGCAGAGGGTTAATATATATCGAATATGTATAGTTATTTCCATATTGAATCTCTCTCACTAAGGTTCGCTTGTATAAAAGGTTTGGCCCAATAGAGGCCTTGAATTGTATTTGAGGGATATTTATCTAATAACGAAAAATATAATAGAGGTTTTATTTCTAGTGCACTACAGGCAGAACTGTTAGAAATTGGAGATTGTTTGCCTCTTTATTCCTGCCGAAGTCTAGATGTTAGGATATACTGCATATATTTTCTTTTCTTTTTTGAGTGCATCTGCATACCAGAGTAATTTGTAGTCTGTAAAATGTATTTGCATGCATTTGCTTTGTACAAACTCATGAACCTCAATAAAAAAATGATTTAAAAAAAAAAAAAAATTGGTATATAGTTTGCTTTGTACAAAGCTTCTAGTGTGTCTGTGATGTTAATTCCCAGATATTTGATGGAATGCTTAACCCAATTAAAAGCAAAATTAGCTTCTATCAGTTTTTGGGTGTGTGATGGTAGTGACAATGGGAGAGCTTCACATTTGTCTGGGTTTATTTTGAAGCCTGATACTTTTGAGAAGTCTTCTAGCAGCTGATATAAATTACGGAGGGATAGCATGGGTTTTGTGAGTGGGAGCAGGATGTCATCTGCGAATATTGTTAGATTAAACAGGAGGGAACACAAATTAACGCCATAAATGTCTTTAGAATTTCGTATACAAGATGCCAGCGGCTCTATACATAGAGCAAATAAAAGTGGTGATAATGGGGGGGCGGAGCATATAGCTGAAGCGGCAGGACGCATCTGAGAGGAGCTCCTGACTTTGATCGCTTTTAATAGCTACTAAATACAGATATCCTTCAAAAATTTAGAAATTTTATACTGGATAATAACCTGAATAGGATTGAAGATCAGATCCATATCAAGATCGCTGACCGCCTATGCTCTTCAGCTGAGTTGTGTAGTGATCACCATTGCTTGCAAGGCCTATCATCTGCGTGACCAGGGCTGCCGCATTATAACCTCCCCCAGGAAACTGGGTTACTAAGCAGATATTTAACGCTGCCCCCAAAAATCTCTAAGAAGGGGTGATATTACTGGACCTACATACAAGTACAGTCGAATAGACCAAATGGAGTCTAGAGCCAACTTGATACTGGGAGCCGTGACTAACCTGCTCAATTAACACTGCGAAAAGCTGCTGCAAGTGTGGTCTGCTGAATGGCATAGTCTCTGTGCACACACACATCAATTTGGCATTCGGAGCACTATAGCCAAAGAATCAGCTGAGAAGGACAGAGGAGGAGATGTGTCTCGAGTGGCAGAATTTAAAGTGCAGCATAGCCATCTACAGCCTATCTTCAGCGTGGTCGAGAATGCCTGGCGCAGTGTACTGCCACAAGAGGATTTCCACATTAAGCACCAGGAAGCTCACCAATGCAATCAGAGGCATGGGACACCTAAAGTTTCAGTCTCATTAGCAGCTCCTGGGCTCGGGAGATCGCCTGTAAAGAATCAGCAGCCAGCATGGGTGGAAGTGGACGGTCACCCGACACGAAAGGAAACATCATACTGCGATCCGGTGACGACCGGTGCTCTCCAACTTATTGAAGTGTTCTTGCTGGCCTGTACAGGGGAGCATATTAGTATATATATATACCTACCCATCCACAGAGAGCCAGATGCAGATAGGAGAATGTTCCCGATGCCACACTCTCCTCCAGTACTTGGGCCATCGTGCCTGTTATGCCGGATATGACCATTGTGCTATTTGTGCGCAACACCGTTCCCTGAATGGCCTAAAAGATTGGTCCCTGAACTGGGCTATTAATCCTACCCTCACCCACCATCTGAAAATTGGAGTGGGATGACTTTCCCTTAGGAAGCACATTACTGTGGAGTGTGATCCTACACATTGCCACAATACCCAGATTATTCTTTGCTACTTGGCCCGGGAGACCTAATTACGTTTTTATATAACTTTGAACTTGGTTCAGTTGCAGAAGGTTTTTGATACAGAGACTGCTCAGGTTCCCGCTCTCTCTCTCTCTCTCTCTCTCTCTCTCTCTCTCTCTCTCTCTCTATATATATATATATATATATATATATATATATATATATATATATATATATATATATATATATGTTAAATTGGATAAACCTCTAGATTTTGATTAAATATTACTATTTATGTACCAGATTCTGCTATCCCACTAAACAATGTCTCTTAGAAATAACAGTGTATAATATTGTATGTGCTTTAACGTGCTATTAACCTAGGGGCAGACTCCTATCATACACAGAGTTGACACCAGTATTAAGCTTTATACATAACTCAGCTTGAGGCATACAGTTGGTCATAATATACTTTGAGATCATTGTGTTTGCTATTACTTCTCTTAAGTTCTCCATATAAATGTAAAATTTTAGGTTTTTTTAAATATTCCTTTTAAATTATCATATTCCTGTGTACATAGCCAGATCCCACTATCCCATTAAACAGTGTCCTTTTGACATCATTTTTAGGATTGTTTGTGTATCAGCATGCTTACCTAGGAGCAGACTCCTGTCGAGAACAGATTCATCGCTATTTGTAAGCGTATACACATAGCCCAGGTTAAGGCAAGCAGATCACAATTTAGTTTGAGATCATTGTGCTTTTTATTTTGTTTTTTATTTCAGCTCTTTTTCACTGTACAACATGCCATCTTTGCCTAACTTTCTTATAAAACTCTGTTAATTGGTAAAAAAAAAAAAAAGTGGTGATAATGGGCACCCTTGGCGGGTTCCATTTAAAATGTTAATTGGCCTAGATTGATATCCCGCTGCTCTTATTGTTGCTGTTGGGGCCAAGTATAAATTTTTAATAGCTTTCATAAAGTCACCACCAAACCCTAAATGTTCAAGGACGTCAAGCATAAATTTCCAGTCTACTCTATCAAATGCCTTCTGGTTTTTGAATTTGTGTTATTGCTAAGGTTTTTGTCCTTTCTCTTAGTTTATGGGCTAGATATCTGTGTGGTTTGTTCGCATATATGAAATAATGTGTTTTTAATTTATGAATGGTTCTAAGGGAGTTCTCGTTTAGAATCTTAGCAAGAGTTTTTCTACGATGAGTCAATGCATTAAAAGTCATTTGAGAAAGTGTGGATTGGTGTGTCTTCTCTAGGGCTTCAATTTCCTGTTGTAGTATGTTTACAGTGGTCTTGGTCTTTTTCAGATGTAGTGCCTTTTCCTTTATTAGCATCCCCCTTATATAAGGTTTGTGTGCTGCCCATGTAATCGTTGGGCTAATTGAGGGATCAACATTTATCTTCCAATATTCTGTTAGATTCTGTAATATTCTAGTTTGTATGTCTGGTTGTTTTAATAATGTCGGGTCATACGTCCATGATCTCTGTCTGTTCGTGTTGATTAAGCCCTCTAACTGTATCTGAACAATGGAGTGATCTGACCACACAGAGGCATGGATGGTCGAAGAGATTAGGTTGGGGAGTAATAGTTGGCTAATATAAATGTAGTCTAGTTTGGTATATATTTTATGTGCAGGCGAGTAATAAGTATGATCAATTGTCTGGCCATTTAACGTTGTCCAAGTGTCTATGACATTATGGTTCTCCAGAGTCTCTCTAATAGATTTAGAAAAAGAGTTAAGTCTTAGTTGTTTATTCGTGAGTTTGAATGGAGCACTTTCCTTAATTATCTTTAAGTTAATATTAAAGTCTCCAGCCAGTATAATTCTTGTTTGGGACCATTGAGTCAGTAAGTGTGAGAGGCCGTGAAAAAAATAATGTTGTTGTTCATTAGGTGCATAGATGTTATATAGTGTAATCTGTGTGTCTTGAATACTCCCCCTCAATATAAGGTATCTACCGTCTTTATCCCTTACTACCTCTTCTTTTGTGAACTGGATTGAGTTGTGTATGAGAATAGATACTCCTTTTTTTTTTTATCAGTCGTGGAGTGAAAGTGCTGCATAAAATGTTTGTTCCAATATTTAGGGACTTGTTGATGCGTAAAATGTGTCTCCTGAAGGAATATGATTTTAGCCTTCAGGTTATTATATTGGGTAAGTGCTGTTTTTTGTTTTGCATTCGTGTTTAGGCCTCTCACATTGTGTGAGATTAACTGTAGATTAGATGTCATCTATAATTACCTTCCCCTCTACCTCTCTGTGCTTATACAACATTTCCACTTTTGGTCTTTGCATGTCTTCCGCTCTCTTGATTTCGGCTCTGTTATGGAGAAACTTTCCATTTTGCTGCTCGACGGTACTTAAAATAAAAATAAACATCCAAACATTAAACAAAATCAAACAATTATATATTATGTAAACATTAAGATGACTTTTGATGACTTTTGAATGTCTGCATAGTCATTCCCTTCTAATTGGGTTTGTAGTTACACAAAGTATATAATTATTTATAAGCTAAAATTATTAAAAGTGGGTACATTGATCTTGGAGTAAACATAGATTATGTGCTAAAGGCATAAATGGGTTAACCATATCTATCTGGAGTAGTGCGCAACTTCTAATTTCTTATCTTCATTTACATAGAACCTATATAAACTAAACAATCTATTCATGTTTGTTTTACTTAAGGAGCTTCAAGTAACGCCTTTACTATACCATGGTGTGGGTATACTCATCTGCTATATGAATCTTCCACAGTCACACTTTATTGTACTTAATCAGAGTTCTTTATAGAGATATGAGTTCAGCTCCTGAATAGAGAAAGGCAAATAAACAAAGACAGAGAAAGGAGACTGTCCTTCATGCTTTATCCGGATTGTTCCTCAGGGTCTCTGCTTTCTCTTGGGTACTTTTGACCATCGTTCTGTTTGGGTTATTCCTCTTTGTTGCTGTGATGGTCGTCTTCTACTGTCTTGTTGGTTGTCAGGTAAATCTGGGCATTCCAGCTTGAGGAGCTGGCATATTTCTGGAATATCTTGTTTCTCTTTGAGTGTAGTAGTTTTTCCTTCATGATGTATATGAAGTGCAAATGGAAATCCCCATTTGTATATTATCTGGTTTTTCCGCAGCAATTGCATCAGGGGACAAAGAGCATATCTTTTCTGTAGTGTCTTGATACATAAGTCCTGATAAAACTGTATGATTGACCCCTTAAATTTAAAAGTTGGGTTTTTCCGAGCCGCTGTCATAATCTCTTCCTTCTCTTGGAAGCGATGTAGTTTAGTTATTACATCTCTTGGGGGTTCTGTTTCCTTTGACTTTGCTCTCAGAGCTCTATGAGCTCTTTCCATCTGAAACTTTCCTTCTTCAGATGTACCTGTGATAGTTTGGAATAGTTGTAGTAAATAATCTCCTAGGTCCGTTGTGGAAATTGATTCCGGAATACCTTTTAGGCGTATATTACACCTCCGGCTCCTGTTCTCTAGGTCTTCCAGTTTCTCATTAATTTCTGCCATTTCTTGATGTTGATCAGACAATTGTTGTGTGATTGTTGTGATATCGTCTTTTAAGGACTCTTCTTTTTCTTCTAGGGATTCTACCCTTGTACCTAATTCCGATATATCTTGCTTAATTTCGGCAAGGCTGCTCGTGACAGTGTTTTGAAGCGTATCCATTTTTTCCCACATCTTGTCGAAGATTATATCTACACAAATTCTTCTGAATATCCACACATATATAAGTTGGAAGGAACTAATATTTATAGGGAGTCTGGGATTTTGATAGTTCCAGCGCTCTATTCACTCTAAACTAGAAGATTATGGTTATGTTTTGTTTAGATACAAGATTTCTGACCTTTAGTGACGGGTATATTGTTTCCCCCTGGAGACTGTGACTCTGTGTCAGTATCCATCTCTTCTTCATCTAGAGTGTCCTCTTTATCTTTAACCTTTTCCATTTTAGAGGGTTTAAAGAAAATATTAGCTGTAGTAGGTTTAGATGGCGTTATTAGTTTGTTTTGCCTCCTGGGCGACATGTTATTTTCTAGTATAGATCCTAAAGCGGCTCTTAATCTGCCTCTGTACGTTTTGTCAGTACCCTAAAATTCTTACTGTATTTGTTTCTTAAGATATCTGAAGAGAGGCGTTAGTATTAATGCGCTTTGTTTTGACCCCTTTTCTATGTGGTATGTTCTAGGGCTATTTCTCTGTTTGAGTAGTCTTTCATAAAAGAGTTCAGGAAGTCTCCAAAGTGTGGATCAGTCCCTTCTTGTGTTGGCATTTATTAAAGCTTCCCTTTTGTTATAACAGCAATTCTGTGATGGCTATTCATTTCATATTTACTTGGTCTTTTCTGGGACCGGATTATTTAGAGATTTTGTTGCTTCTAGAATCTGCCCCCTTTCTATTGTTATCTGCAAAGACCAACTCTTTCGGGTTTTGATAAAATTACATTGCTCTGTTAATTATCCCTTTCTTGCTGCTACTCCATCTAAATGTGTATGGCCGCCCATGTGGCTATTCCGTTTTCTTAGCGTCTTATGGCTCTTTCTTCTCCCTTCCCCTCTCCCATTTGCTTGGTTGATTCTCGTGTTTAGCTGTTAGCTGCTTACCGGGGTATATTGTGGTTGTCCTTTGGTCATTCTGACCTTTTGTGTTTACTCGGCCTCTCTCCAGCAGGTGTTAGCCGTTATTATTGTTGCTCCAGGCCTCCCCAAAGCTCTGTGTACAATCTGCTCCATCAGTGCCTGAATGATTCAGTTTGTGCTCACATATTATGTTAGGCTCTGCTGTGGGGAAGATCCTGTCCCCATTAATTGTCAATCTATGTGCTCTTGTATGTTGAGTGAGTACCCACTTTCTGCTTAAACTACAAACAGAGCACTCAGTTCAAGCGTCCGCCACCATGTTCGTCCCAGCTCCCTGAATGTTTCTGTTTCTTTATATTAACTTTTTCATTCAGCTCAAGGTAAAACATGCACGATAGTGAAATAAATTATTTGAATTTTGACCCTTAATAGACTTATACATAAAAACAGAAAGAGTAGCTGTCTGCCAGGAACGAACAACAGCTCAGTGGCTTGTTCTATGGGACCACTTGGGAGTAGACTTACACTACTAGAATCAATATTAGAATATTACATGTGACTGTTGTATTTCAATGTCCTTAAAATTTAATGTCACATTCAAAATAGTTAAATTAAGAATTTCAGAAATTAAACATTCAACATATGTTAAAGGGTCATAAAATCCGATATTTTCCTTTCATGATTCAGATAGAGTATTCTATTTAAAACCTTTTTCCAGTTTACTTCTATTATCAAATTTGTTTAAATCTTTTGGTATCCTTTGTTGAAGGAGCATATGAAGTGCAAATGGCGACCAGCACTCTAGGGATTAATAAAATTGAGCATCAGTAAAAGTCAGTCAGGGTGCACAATGCCCAGGCCCCCCTCAGTGATCCCAAACACATAAATAAGAGATATAATTAGACAGCATTCTACTTGATAAAAAATAATCTTATACCTCTCTTTTGTTACCCTTTCTTTTCTTTTTTTTTCTATATATCTGTTAAGAGTAATTTTGTATATATAAAGTTTTGTATTTTTGCGCGTCATGATGAGTTCCTACCCCTATGTGATTAGGGATTGGTCCAATTTTTATTGGTTGCAGTTCAAATATGTGTTTTGTGTTCATTATTGATAGCTGTAAAAGGGGGCAAGAACAATAGTAGCTCTTATATGAGTGAATAAAGTTTCCACTCAAGTGGAGTACCGACCCATTATTTCTTCTTTTTTGAAGGAGCAGCAATGCACTTCTGTGAGCTAAGGGAGCACAGAGGATGCATATTTGTGCAGCCACCAATCAGCAGCTAGCTCCCAATATCACATTGCTGCTCTGAGCATACCTAGGTATGCTATAAAAAAAAGGACATTTGGTAAGAGATGTAAATTGTAAAGTTGTTTAATACTGTATGTTCTATCTGAATCATTAAAATTGAATCCCTTAGTGACCAGGATGTAGAAAAAATAGGAGACAAGCGAACAGAAAGTAGAGCACTCGCAAAGGGAGAGTAGTATTAGTGGCTATTCAGTGGGTATATAATATTAAAACTTAACATTTATTATTCAAAAATGATAAAAAAACTACTATATAAGTAGTGATTAATACTTAGATTAAAACACAAACAAATAATAAACGGCTGTATATCCACAATGACCCCAGAATGTATACCATAGAAACTCAGAATAGAGTAGGAGGGATTTTTAGGCAGATATACACCAAAAAATGGTTCACGGATTGCACCAAAATCTATCTAAAAAAGAGGATTGACCTCAAACAAAATTATACTATCTAGTGCAATACTGGTCCGGTGTAGCTCTGTCCAAAATATTCCCTATGACAAAATTAGTATAGAGACTAAGAGGGGAAGTGTAGGTAGCAAGGTTCACATAGTCCATACATTCAGCATATTACACAGACCCATTTGTATAGGCAAGAGTGAAGTGTTCACAAACACAAATTAAACCAAAAATACGATCAATGAAAGGTAATATGATTCTATAGATATGTTATAATAAACACATGTGAAATGTGACTTGCATAGTTACACTTAGTGGTTGATACAGCCGTAGGAAGAGTGCCTAGCTCTTATCTAATACAACTTACATTACCATTATCCCTATCTTTATTATATAAGTGACCAGGATGTACCCTATACGTTGCTGGTCCTTAAGGGTTTTTGTCCCCGCGATAACATGTGTCTAACCACCAGCAGCAATAACCTCCCTCCCCCCTGCAGGCATCCTGCAATAATGCGGTCTCGCCGCTGGTGGTGAGAGCCGGGCTATTGAAACCCCAACCTACAATTAAAGACCATCATTGTACAGGGTACGTCTCTGGTCGTTAAGGGGTTCATTTTGACTTTATCAACAAATACAGCCAACATTTAGGGCTAGATTTTAAGTGGAGAGCTAACTTATTGCGTTGTCAGGATATCATTCTCCAAACTGGACTTACTTCTTTTTACCTTCTGTACCTTTAAATTTCAATTAGGATCATGCTCACTTCCTTTAAATTCCCAGCAGCCCATTTACCTTTGCTTGGTATTGTTGTGCCTACAGAAATATCCAGCCTGTGCCTTGCACTATTATTGGAAATAATCTATCCTTTTGTGGATCCAGTAATCCTTGTTACAACTAAACTAAAACTAACAGTAGCACTCTCTGTGTTCGTGCTGTTATCCTCCAGGACTGCCTGTCTCTATTTTCCACACGGAACTTCATACTCTGTCTGCCGGAGCCTGTATCCATCCGCGGTGACGTCAAACGCCAGCTTCACGGATCATCCAACATTGCGAGCTGCTGCTGCTGCGTTACTCTCAGGGCTCTGATTTCTTACCCATCTGACTACCGAAGCTCTGCCTAAACTTGAATCTAAAGGGTCAAGGTAATTAGATGTATATACACATAAACTTTAAAACGGCTTACTATATAATTTCTGCCTAAACGTTCCATTCTGTGAAAAACCTGTTTAGTTAAAGTTTACTAATTGGCATATTGTTTATTCTTATTTTTGCTGAGCATAATTTGGTTCTTGCGTTAACTTAGCTGCCTGGTTACACTATACTTATGTAGCTACAGTTACTAGCAATTACTTATGAACCTGTATATTAATATTCTGGTAGTAATTGGGATTCAGTTCACCCCCTAGGTGAATTATCTGTTTCCCCCACATCTTCCAGAAACAAATCCTTAATTTTTCATCTCAGCAGCTGTGTTCAAGTTTTAGTAATAGTTAATCTCTCCAGTCATTGTAGGTTGCTGACAAGCCTGACAGAGCCTGACAGAATACCAAGCCTGACATAATGAACCCAGCTGAGATGACTGCACATTTACAGGCTCTGAGTCAAAGAGTAGATTCCCTCACTCAGGGTCTTAATACACTTAAAGCAGAAAATGTTGCTTTAAAAGCCTATATTAAAGACACTCTAGAAACAAAGATACATACACCTGAGCCCTCAGTTAGTCTCCCTGAAAAGTTTTATGGTGACAGGACACAGTACAGAGATTTCAAAAATGCGTGCTTATTACTTTTTACACTTAAACCCCAGTCTTACCCCAATGACAGGATTAGAGTACTGACAACTATTTCATTCTTAAGGGGGGAACCACGTAGCTGGGCTAATTCTTTTTTTGAATCTAATGAGAATATACTGAACTCGTTAGACAATTTTTTTGCGGCTATGGGTCAGCTGTACGAAGACCCCTTTTTAACAGCAGACAGCTGAAACTGCTCTTAGGGCTTTGAAGCAAAAGAAAAGAGTAGTAGAAGATTATATAACCGACTTTAAACGTTGGGCAAAAGATTTGGAATGGAACAACTTGTCTCTAAGGAACCAGTTTCGTCTGGGGTTGTCAGACGCAGTGAAAGATGAGTTGTCCCGTACCGAAATACCCCCTACACTTGAAGGGTTAATTAAATTAAGCATCACTATAGACAGACGCTTACGTGAGAGACAACACGAGAGAACATATCCAGAGGCATGCACAAAAAAACACCCTAGCACCTCAACATCACTCCCTAGTTCTACGTTTCATGCTGAACCTATGGAGATTGGCTTCCTAAAAGGCCCCCTGAGTGCACAGGAAAAGACTAGAAGAAGGGAGAATAACCTCTGCCTCTATTGTGCATCTGATGAACACTCAGTAAAAGAATGCCCATCACTTCAGGGGTGAGTCCAAAAGTCCCTCTTTTTGCTGTAACTCCTATGATAATAAAAGTCCCTATTGTAAACTCTCACTTCTCTTTCAGTGGGATCACCATCGACTCACCATACCCGCAATAATTGATTCTGGAGCTACTGCTTGTTACATTGATAAACAATATACACTTGTAAATAAAATTCCACTCATGCAAAAAAAATCTGCTGTTTTATTAAGAGGTATTGATGGCAGACCTGTATCATCAGGTCCAGTAGAGCAGTGATTTTCAACCTTTTTTTTGCAGTGGCACACTTTTTTACATAAACAAATCCTGCGGCACACCACCATCCCAAAATTTTACAAAATCACACATTGTAGCCTAATACAGTATATATACAATATATATATATATATATATATATATATATATATATATATATATATATAAATATATATATAGAAACTTCTCAAAAGAAGAGGCACTCACAGGTCTTAATTAGCAAAAATAATTTATTGATTCATAGGTTCAGTCAACGTTTCGGTCCTCGCAGGGACCTTTGTCAAGACTGTTCTCAGTACTCCTCTGAGTGTAGCGGTCAGCTACATATATATACACACACTGTACTGTGCCGTCATGCCATGCCTCCTACAAACTATGCATGACATATTGACATTTATTCACAAACAATCATAATGATTGTCTGTGAATGAATGTCAATGTCATGGTTGTAAATGATGCCTGATGAGCCTGTCACATACCTCCCAATATTTCACAATTTGAAAGAGGGACACCCCCACACTGTTGTCAGTCTGCCGCGGCACACCTGAGGATCTCTCACGGCACACTAGTTGAAAAACACTGCAGTAGAGTATCAAACTATCCCATTATTGGTTATCACCCCAGACCATCATAGGGAATACTTAACTTTTGACGTCATATCTTCTCCTGTTTCTCCCGTTATCTTAGGCTTAAACTGGTTGATACTACATAACCCCTCTATTTCTTGGACCACTCTCACTGTATCCTTTACTTCAACATATTGTACTAATACTTGTTTCCCAGTAAACATACTGCTTACATCCAACACAGAACCAAATATCTCCATACCTGACGAATATAAGGACTTTGCAGACGTATTTAGCAAGACTGAGTCTGAACACTTACCACCCCATAGAAAATACGACTGTCCTATTGAACTGGTTCCTGGTGCAGAAATCCCATACGGTCACATATTTCCGTTGTCTAAACCTGAACTCAGTCATTTAAAAACCTACTTAGAAGACAATTTAAAAAAGGGCTTCATTAGGCCTTCCACTTCTCCATCTGGTGCTGGAATCTTTTTTGTTAAAAATAAGGATGGCAGCCTCCGTCCCATAATTGACTACAGACAATTAAACAAAGTCACAATAAAGAATCGGTATCCCCTGCCCCTAATTCCAGAGCTAATAGAGAGATTAGAGGGTGCTAAATATTTTACCAAGCTGGATTTAAGAGGTGCGTATAACCTTATCCGTGTGAGAAGCGGTGATGAGTGGCTAACGGCGTTCCATACTCGCTACAGCTTATATGAGTACACCGTTATGCCCTTTGGGTTATGTAACGCCCCAGCTACCTTCCAGCACCTAATTAATGACCTTTTCAGAGACTTTCTCGATATTTTTCTTGTTATCTATCTGGATGACATCCTGATATATTTGAAGACTTTACCTGAACACGTAAAACATGTCAGACAGGTCCTGTCGAGATTAAGAAGTAACTTTTTGTATGCTAAACCTGAGAAGTGCATTTTTAATTCTCAAACTATTAGTTTTCTTGGTTATGTAATAAGATCTACGTGTATACACATGGAACAGGCAAAGATCCAGGCTATTACTGAGTGGCCTACCCCTAAGAACCGAAAGGAAGTACAGAGCTTCCTCGGTTTTGCGAACTTTTATCGCAAATTCATTAAGAACTTTTCTCATATAACCAAACCTTTAACGACATTAACCAAAACTTCAATACCTTTTCACTGGGATTCTACGGCTCAGAATGTTTTCAACCACCTAAAACACAGATTCACCACAGCACCCATACTGCGGTTCCCAAACCCTGACTTGCCATTTGTGCTTGAAGTAGATGCCTCAGATGTGGCCGTAGGAGCAGTGCTATCTCAACGCGATGGGTCAAATCAACCCTTACATCCAGTAGCCTTCTACTCTCACAGTCTATCACCTCCAGAACAAAATTACCCCATCGGCGACAAGGAACTGCTGGCTATCAAGATGGCGCTTGAACATTGGAGGCATCTCCTTGAGGGTACTCCCATGCCAACTCTAATTTATACAGACCATCGTAACCTACAGTATCTTAAAACTACAAAGACTCTGTCTGCAAGACAGGTGAGATGGAACCTCTTCTTCTCCAGGTTCAACTTCCAAATCGTATATCGCCCTGCTAGTAGAAATCATAAAGCTGATGCTCTATCTAGACTACCGAATTATACTCGCTCTGATGCTCCACTTGACACAGTAATTCCACGAGAGAATTTTATTTCTTTTGTGATAGAATCAAAACCCTTCCTTTTACAGGAACAACAACAGGATGACAGTAAACCTTTATCCCTGACTCGAAGACAAGATGGCCTCTACTACTTCCAGGATAAACTATACATACCTCCTAGATTGCGTGAGATGGTACTCCTATCCTGTCATGAGTCTCAACTCGCAGGACACCCAGGTATCAAGAAAACTCAGGAACTTGTAGGAAGAACTTATTGGTGGCCTGGAATCTCACATGACATTAAGAAGCATGTTTTAACTTGTGAGGAATGTACCATTTCTAAAAGATCAAAGCATCACCCTTTTGGCTTATTTATTCCTCTACCTACTCCTAGTAGGCCCTGGCTGGAAGTTGCTGTTGATTTCATTGTTGATCTGCCTAAATCAATGAACAACACTACTATTCTTGTTGTTGTTGATCTTTTCAGTAAGATGTCCCACTTCATTCCATACCATAAACTCCCTACAGCATCTGAAACTATACAATTACTCCTTCAACACGTCTTCAAGTATCATGGTATTCCAAACAGCATATTGAGTGACCGTGGTAGCCAGTTTTCTAGCAAATTATGGTCCGAGTTCTGCAGATGTTTTTCTATTAATAAGAAACTGACCACATCATATCACCGTCAGACGAACGGCCAGACAGAAAGATCTAATCAATGGCTAGAACAGTTCCTCAGAACTTATTGCTCTTCACAGCCATTATCTTGGTCCACACATCTCCCGTATGCTGAATTCTGCTTCAACAATACAATCCATTCTACAACACAGAAGACTCCTTTCTACGTAAATTATGGTTTCCACCCACGGTTCCAAATCTTGCCCGACAACCAAACTACCTCCCCTAATATTTCTGAACTTTCGGATCTCATTTCATCTAACTTCACCTCTGTTAAAGCCGCCATCGAACAAGCCAAGAAATCTCAAAAGTTCTACTACGACAGAAAGAGGGTACCTTCACCTAATTACGCTATAGGTGACTTGGTCTAGTTATCTACCAAGAACCTGAAACTGAACACACCATCCAGGAAGTTTTCACCTTTATATGTTGGACCATATCCTATCTCCAAGATCATCAACACTAATGCTGTCAGACTTACTCTACCAGACAGCATGAAAATTCACCCCACGTTCCACGTCTCCCTATTGAAGCCATATAGGGCTCTCAGGGATTGTCTGTCTCTGTCTCGGAACCCCCCTGTGGTCATTGATCCCAATACTGAATACGAGGTCCATTCCATTCTGGATTCTAGACGTTCCAGGGGATCGCTTCAATATTTGATCCGTTGGAAGGATTACACGCCGGATGATGACTCTTGGGAGCCGGCTTGCAACATCTCTGCTCCTAAATTGGTTGCATTATTTCATCGTTGGAACCCGGATCGCCCTAGACCTTGAGCACCGGAGTTGCTCCTTGAGGGAGGGGGTCCTGTCAGGATATCATTCTCCAAACTGGAATTACTTCTTTTTACCTTCTGTACCTTTAAATTTCAATTAGGATCATGCTCACTTCCTTTAAATTCCCAGCAGCCCATTTACCTTTGCTTGGTATTGTTGTGCCTACAGAAATATCCAGCCTGTGCCTTGCACTATTATTGGAAATAATCTATCCTTTTGTGGATCCAGTAATCCTTGTTACAACTAAACTAAAACTAACAGTAGCACTCTCTGTGTTCGTGCTGTTATCCTCCAGGACTGCCTGTCTCTATTTTCCACACGGAACTTCATACTTTGTCTGCTGGAGCCTGTATCCATCCGCGGTGACGTCACACGCCAGCTTCACGGATCATCCGACATTGTGAGCTGCTGCTCCGCTCCGTTACTCTCAGGGCTCTGATTTCTTACCCATCTGACTACCGAAGCTCTGCCTAAACTTGAATCTAAAGGGTCAAGGTAATTCGATGTATATACACATAAACTTTAAAACGGCTTACTATATAATTCCTGCCTAAACGTTCCATTCTGTGAAAAACCTGTTTAGTTAAAGTTTACTAATTGGCATATTGTTTATTATTATTTTTGCTGAGCATAATTTGGTTCTTGCTTTAACTTAGCTGCCTGGTTACACTATACTTATGTAGCTACAATTACTAGCAATTACTTATGAACCTGTATATTAATATTCTGGTAGTAATTGGGACTCAGTTCACCCCCTAGGTGAATTATCTGTTTCCCCCACATCTTCCAGAAACAAATCCTTAATTTTTCATCTCAGCAGCTGTGTTCAAGTTTTAGTAATAGTTAATCTCTCCAGTCATTGTAGGTTGCTGACAAGCCTGACAGAGCCTGACATGTGTGCCCAGAAACGTGCAAATTTGCCAGTTTGCGGGTGTGCGATAATTAATTAATCAGCCATTACAAGTGGCTGGTTATTGCTACCGTGAGCTCACACTTATAAAATTAACCAGAGATCAGATCTCTTATTTTATAAATGTCCACCAAATGCCTTCAACAAAAAATAAAGAGAGCAGTATCTTTATTTTTTAATAAACTTACTGCACTAGGCAGTATTTTGGGTGTAAAGTTGGTGGGATTGGGGTGTTAGAAATTTTTTTAAAAAGAAGGGGTATAGTAGTGTGCTGGCAGTTAAAAATACCAAACACCTAAAAAAGAAAGATCCTTCTATCTTTCAAAAAACGATAGAGTTACACAACTAGGAGTGATAGGTGCGCTGCAAATAGCTGAAGGTATATCTGTGTGTTTCAAAGAATTTTCTAAGCTTGTGAAATATTATCGTAGTGTCAAGAATTATGTTCACCTATGTGTTTGTATCTGTTATAATATTAGATTGTGTAATACAATACGGTGTGAAGATCTCTAAAAACGAGTAAGTAGGGGTGTGAATTTTTCACAGGTGTCAAAGGATGTGTCCACCTATATATTTATATAGTGTTATATAATACGGTGTTGAAAACTTATAAAAAGAAAGAAATAGCCCCTATGGGTAGGATTATATACTTTATAAAAATGTGAAACAAATATAAAAACAATCTTGAGATCTGGTTTTAAAACATCATATTAAAGGGACGTCTCCCAATTAATAGGCAAAAAAGATCACATAAAATTATGTTCAAGGAGTAAAATCATATATATATGAACCAACGATTGCATCTGATAACAATCTAGATAGCGTTTAAACAAGCTGCCCCATACATAAATGTATGCACAAGTGTCCGTTTTGTTAAAAAACGTATAAGTATAGTTCAATATGGTATCCGTGTACCCAGCTTATTGACAAATTGGCAGTTCAAAAGCTTGTGAGCGTATCAACAAAATATACACAGGTGGGAATAATTTTTCCTTAGATCGATGTTACCTTCAGATAACACAGGTTACCTTACATTTGTATTCCAAATAAAACCGGTTACCTGATTTTCTTTAGAGCCGTTCACAGCATCCGTCTCCCCTTCTTACCTAGTGACTGAACAGCGCCGTTTCTTGGCGTCTGACGTCACGACTTGGTTTCTCGGGTGGGATTGGCAGGAAGTTTTGAATGGTAGGTAACTTCTTTTAGATAAAAAAAAACACTGGCACTTAATAAGGGAAGATAATATTCTAGGCAAAAGCATTATGAAACAACCAAAATTTGTCTTTAGAAGAGCAACAAATCTAAAAACTATACTAGCTCCCAGTGAACTAAAAAAAACAAAACAAAACTATAAGAATCAAAAAGATCTGACAGGTAAAAATATCAGCGGCTTCTTTCCATGCTATACCTGTAAAGCCTGTACACATAGCAAAAAGTTAAAAAATATACAAATAAATAATTCAGACAAACTATTTAATATTAAGGACATAATAAGGTGCACTCATAAAAATATAATTTATATTCTCAAATGTTCTTGTGATCTCTTCTATTTTGGAGAGACCAAGAGAATGGTCAGAGACAGAATAAGAGAACACCTTTGCCAGATAGAACGAGGCTCTGAGGACACACATTTATACAAACATTTTAAATCTGTTCATAAAGGAAACACCAAAGACCTTTCTTATTGGGGAATACAAAAAGTGAAAATTAATTGGAGGGGTGGAGATATAGAGAAAAGATTGTTAATTAAAGAGGCAGAACTAATCTACAAATATAACACACTATACCCAAATGGGCTCAATTCAGAGATGGATCTGTCACCTTTTCTTTTTGAATAAAGCCACATTAATAAGCTATATTAATCCTCTTGCTCTAACAGTCCTGAACATATAGAATATATGACTAGTATTATACCAAAACTTTAACATGATAAGTTCCAAACATGGATAATAATTCTCTCTAATTGTACATTAAATTTTAATGAGTGTTAATTGTATTATAAAGGTTTAGAAACTATGAAAACATACTATCTAGAGCTGCCCTATGTAAATTTCCACCTTAAATTCTGAACACACATTGGCCAAAGAGGAATAATACAATAATTCCACCTTAAATGACTGCAATTAATGAGGAACCAATCAGAAACGACTAATACCTTTAAATATAACATTACGACAGTCACCAGGATCTTGATAAAGCTCTCTTGAGCAAAACGCGTCGACCTTGTGACTCCTGACCCTATTTTGTGTGAGATAATACACAATAAGACCTTTGTTACTAAGTGGAAACAGTTTCAATACTGCAACAACCCGGGTTGTCTATTATACATAAATCGGAACTTTCTTCTCTCCTGCTTGCGCTTAGCACTAAGTGCAGGATCTGCTAACATCACCAACATCTTTTATATTCCTATGAAGGATTTTCTGTCATCTTCTGTTATCTAAAAGAAGTTACCTACCATTCAAAACTTCCAGCCAATCCCACCTGAGAAACCAAGTTGTGACGTCAGACGCCAAGACACATGCGGCGCTGTTCAGTCACTAGGTAAGAAGGGGAGACGGAGCTGTAAACGGCTCTAAAGAAAATCAGGTAACCGGTTTTATTTGGAATACAAATGTAAGGTAACCTGTGTTATCTGAAGGTAACATCGATCTAAGGAAAAAGCAAAAATTATTCCCACCTGTGTATATTTTGTTGATACGCTCACAAGCTTTTGAACTGCCAATTTGTCAATAAGCTGGGTACACGGATACCATATTGAACTACACTTGTGCATACATTTATATATGGGGCAGCTTGTTTAAACGCTATCTAGATTGTTATCAGATGCAATCGTTGGTTCATATATATATGATTTTACTCCTTGAACATAATTTTATGTGATCTTTTTTGCCTATTAATTGGGAGACGTCCCTTTTAATATGATGTTTTAAAACCAGATCTCAAGATTGTTTTTTATATTTGTTTCACATTTTTATAAAGTATATAATCCTACCCATAGTGGCTATTTCTTTCTTTTTATAAGTTTTCAACACCGTATTATATAACACTATATAAATATATAGGTGGACACATCCTTTGACACCTGTGAAAAATTCACACCCCTACTTACTCGTTTTTAGAGATCTTCACACCGTATTGTATTACACAATCTAATATTATAACAGATACAAACACATAGGTGAACATAATTCTTGACACTACGATAATATTTCACACGCTTAGAAAATTCTTTGAAACACACAGATATACCTTCAGCTATTTGCAGCGCACCTATCACTCCTAGTTGTGTTAGAAAAAAATGGCACTGAAAAGTGCCTTTACATTGTGGTCTATGGGAACTGTGTGTTCCCAGTAAATATATACGTACAGTACATGAATGTATACAAATATATTTATGTGTTAATATGTGAATAAAATCATATACATATATATTTAAGTTTGCTGCCATCGCTGCGCTACTTACCCCATTTGCTGCACTTAGGTTCTGATGCTGTCTTTGTCGGCATCAGAACAAAGCTCCCATTGAAGCCTATGGAAGCGCACTCTCGTTTCCCGGCAATGCGAACGCGAGTTTAACAACTTGTAGTCCAAAATAAACTTTCATGATTCAGATAGGGCATGTCATTTTAAACACTTTTCCAATTAACCTTTATCACCAATTTTGCTTTGTTCTCTTAGTATTCTTAGTTGAAAGCTAAATCTAGGAGGTTCATATGCTAATTTCTAAGCCCTTGAAGGCCGCCTCTTATTTTAGGGCATTTTGACAGTTTTTCACCACTAGAGGGTGTTAGTTCATGTGTGTCATATAGATAACACTGTGCTCAAGCACATGGAGTTCCTAGTAGCCAGGACTGATTGGCTAAAATGCAAGTCTGTCAAAATAATTTAAAAAAGGGGGCCGTCTGCAGGAGTTTAGATACAAGGTAATCACAGAGGTAAAAAGTGTATTAATATAACTGTGTTGGTTATGCAAAACTGAGGAATGGGTAATAAAGGGATTATCTATCTTTTAAAACAGTAACAATTCTGGTGTAGACTGTCCTTTTAAACATTAGATCTTGCATTGGCCATCACAATGCGATCAGTAAATTTTTCATAATCATGGGTACTAGGTAATTTCAGTGCCACAATTTATGCAATTATGCTTTTATTATTTCCCTGTCTCTTGCAATTTAATTTAAATTCTCCAGCAATTCTAAGTAGTTTTTGTATATGTTTGTGTATATATATATATATATATATATATATATGTGTATGTATGTGTGCATGTGTCTGTCTGTGTGTGTGTTTGCATGTATATGTGTTTTTATATATGAGGGGGGCCCTGTCACAGACTTTGCCCTAGGGCCCTGGGAGTTCTAGTTACACCTCTTACTTTGCTTGCTCTCAGGTATTTTGTTAGCCATAATAAATAACTTCATTATTAGATTTACCCATAATCAATTATTGGTCAGTGTCCAGGTCCTATTACCCTTTGTCCCCAATTAATTATATCATCATTTAAAGATATATTCAAAAAGATCCCCTCTTTCTGGAGGTTAGGACACAAAGAGGGGAAAAGCTTTGACTTTAGCACAAAAGAGGATTTCTGTAACAGTGAGTTTAATTGGAACTGACTGCAATTCGAGAACGACTGTTCCCCTGCATGTGTTGTGCTTTACCCTGAGTGTTCTTATAACCTTTTACTATTTTATGATGTATTTTCTTGTATTTTAAATAAATATTGTTTAGTCAGTTCCTGTACCATGCCAGAGGATTGATTTTCATGCTTAAATGTAGCTCTGAAGAATGTGAGTATTCCTGCAACCTTGTCCTTAGAGCTATTGCGTACTGCCCTATGCGTCTTGCTCTCTTTTTCTTTGAGTAAATCCTGGAATAAAGAATATAGCTTATTGAAGATTCCATAGGGACCTGTGTCTTCACTTTAAGTATTCCAGTTTTTAGAGGACCGTGTGTGTTGACTTTCAATGAAATTAAGATTTAAACAACATCATCCGACTCAGTGTGTTACTTATATCTAGAAAGTTGAATAGGAGTGAGCTTTTGAGATTGATTATATAAATAATTATGCTCATCACGGCAGCAAATCATTCAGTTGTAATAATAATAAAAAACTAAATCTAATATGCTTATTAACTGCATACCTGCTTATGTTGTGTCTATGCTGCTATGTGGGTGTGGCGCAAAATATATAGGTCACATAAAAAGAATGTTAAAGTCTAGCAGATGAAGACTCATGTACATACCATTGTCTCATTAAAGCCCATAGAGATTTAGATTATTTTAGATTACACTATTAGAATTAACCTAAAGTATTATAAAACTTTTTTTAATTATAACTGGATATATAACCATCTAAAATGTTACTCTGCACCTTTTTTGTTTTGTGCCTGCTTGCTGTATCTCAGATATTCATGTTATCCTCCTAAGGTGTCTGACACCAATGACGCTATTAATGTGACATAAAAACTGTAAGTACTGTGGACTTCTGGGATGCAGAAATGATGATTTAAGTGCCCTTTCAAGTGATGTGTATATTTACATATACTTAAAGCATCTTGCAATGATCTATTATTTGAGGGATGATTTTTTTGTAAATATTCTTATTATTTGAAGATGTTTTATTTCTGAATTATTTGTTATGGTGGATAATAACTAATATTGTCCCAATGAACTGTAATATTTTTAAAAAGTTCACATAAGTTGTCATGTGATTTTTGTGCCATTTGTTTTTGAAAACTTCCACTTGTTTTAAATTTGTTTGAATACATTTTTGACATTGACCTTGTGCTCAAACTGAGACACAATATCTCTCACTTTAACAGTACTTTAGTGTTTTACTAACTCCATGTAATTGTCAGTTCAGTGTTGACTGCAAAATTGTGAAGCGCCAACAGACAGAGGAATTAGTGAAGCATGACACTGTCATATCGGGCTGTATGAGTAATGTATCTTTGTTAAATGGGATAACACTCACATATGTCATGGAATGCTTGGATACCAACAAAGTATGTATAAGGGTTATGTTCACAAAAACAAATATTTCCTGTGCAACACCTATGTAGGTGTTCTTAAGTTGATTGAAAGAAGAGGACAAACGTTACAATGTATAAAAAATGTCTAAAAGATACATATTTGTTATATTTGTTATCTGAAAAGGTTGAAGGACACCAGCCGTTAGCCGTTACCAAGCACAAAAACACTGAGCTCAGTAATACTGGATTTTGAGGATCTGTGGCTTCCATAAAGAAGCTTGTATGGAGTCCCAGTAAACTGTTTGTTAGTTTCATGCTACAGGTGTGATCAGTCTCACGGCTTCTATTTGAAAATCTCTTCAATAACGGCTGGCGCCCTGAACCCGATGGCCCTCGCGGTGGTGAGCAGTGAAGGGGAAAAGCGTGGCCTTTGGAGTGATTGTGACTACTTATCCAATCCTATGGGGCCTATCAATCAAGCTCTGTATGGAGCTTAAGGGCTTGTGTTTCTGGCGAGCTATGAAGCAGCGGTATATAGACCGATGCGCCATAACCGGTCCACCTGCTCTGAGGAGGCGGACATAGACCGCTGCAATTCAACCTGATCGAATACGATTGGGTTGATTGACACCCCCCTGCTAGCGGACGATTGGCCGCGAATCTGCAGGGGGCGGCGTTGCACCAGCAGTTCACAAGAGCTACTGGTGCAATGGTGCAATGCTGAATGCGGAGAGCGTATTGCTCTCCGCATTCAGCGAGTTCTGTCAGAAATTATCCACAATGTTGGATCATGTCCGACAGGCCTTTCATAAATAGGCCCCTATGTGTAAGTACGGATATACCGTTTTTTGCTTGTGACAAGTGATATCCACCTAAGAAGTTGCCGTTATATATCCTATTCATAGGGCTGACGGTCCACAGGGAGTTCCTATAAGAAAGATTTCAGCTACCTCCTGATTTGAAATTTTGCCACTTACCTGGATGCTTTTGCAATAAGGATAACAGATTTTTTGTAGACATCAAGTTTGTATCTTTTGTGTTACAATTGTTTATTTTATTGTATATCAATTTGTGCATTTTTTTTTACTTTTATGTATTTACTGTATCAAATTTGGTCTCTTTGTGTGATTTGTATCAAATATAGAATTGCTTTTAATTTGCATATCGAGGAATCGTTGTTATTAAACCT